>NC_056744.1:787676116-787976116 GCF_019279795.1 Protopterus annectens
AGTATAATTAGGAATAGCATTTGAAGAACATATAAACTTTTAAAGGAAAAAATGTATCAAATTACTGACCTTATTTTTCCTCTTCAGAAAGAGAAACAAGTTAAATCACAGCTTGCCATTAAATCTCGATATTTTGACTAGTTATGAAACAAAACATTTCTTTGCACACAGAGAATAACTTTGATTAAATCTTTTCAAAATATTTGTTGCTTCTTAAAATGCAGGAACTATATTTAAAAGATTAATAATAAAATAAAATGATGAGAGAAAAAACCATAGTACAAATCATTTGTTTTTTAGTCTCTTCTTCTTCTCTGAAGTCTTCCACGAAGTTTCAGTTGCCAGTCTCTTTAACGAAGGACTAGCCCATTCCATTTCTTCTATTTTTTCCAAAATCTTATTTTTTTTGATAAACAGTAAAGCAGAGTCTAAGTCATCGAAAATTTTAGGACCATCAAGAAGGAAGATTTTAAGCTTGGCAGGAAACAGAAGGTATGTTTTAAACTGTGCTTTTTTAAGCTCCCTTATTAGTGGCAGAAAAACTTTTCTTTTAGCTAATACCATGGAAGAATAGTCATTGTCAAATGCACAGTTGTTTCATTAATCTTAACAGGAGCTTTAGCCCAAGCAGATTTAAGAACCATCTCTTTATCAAAAGATGATAGAAATCTAACTAAAACTGATCTAGGATAGTTTTTGTTAGAGTTAGTATTAGCTATAGATCTATGTGCTCTTTCGATACCAAAGAGAATGCTTCTGGTAAATCTAAAGTTTTAGGAGCCATGTTGTTAAAAAAAGAAGTAATATTGTTACCTTCATTATTTTCTGGCAGTCCAAAAATCCTAATGTTATTAGCCTAGATCTATTTTCCAGGTCATCCAGCTTTGTTTGTAAATATGTATTTTGTTTCAGCAGAAACTCAATGTTGATTTCCTCTTCTTGTATTCTATTTTCCATGTCATTCACAGCTTCTTCTATGCCTGTCATCTGGATCTTCTGTTGTTGCAGGTCCATATGTAACAAGTCTATTTGTTTTGTAGTTTTTCTATGAAAGTGTCTATTTTAGTATCCATTTTATCCATCTTAGCAGTAAGTTGCTGGACTATAATTATCAGAGACTGAAGTTCTTTCTTGATGCTGGAGTCTTGAGAATTTGTCTTACTGGAACTCATTTCAGACTGATAAACTGACAGGAAAATTTCCAAAGTAATTTCTGACAGGAATATTATTAAGATTTCCTTTCTTTTTTAGATATAGTTCAAGAACTATATAAAACAAACATATTTAGAAAGAAAATTACTTCAAAAATTAATGTTTTAAGTAATTAATTCCTGTCAATGTAATGAAATTGGTGGAGCTGAAGAAATCTGCTGCTATCCTGTGTTCATCCTTGGCCACGCCCCCCTCATTTGCTTTCTTGAGGGAGATAGAGTTGCATGTTGAAGATAGGTCTAAAATGAAAATATGGAACTAAAAAAGAGTAGTTAATTGGGTGAATTCTTATTACAGAAGGCAGAAGTGAAGTTGCTTAGTGAAGGAGTTTGAATCTTTTTGGTTCAGTTTGATAGCTAGTACAGCTATGGAGGTTGACATAGCTAATGAGGATATGGAGAAATGGAATTAGTCTCTGCACAGTGTGGCAAATGTAACCTTGAGAAAGTGACACATTGCATCATTTGGATGCTTACACAGTAGTAAAACTCTCCACAGGCCAGGTGTTTGAGGAATGTTTAGAATTTTGCCTTATATTTTTGGTCTGTGTTACATAAAATTTATGATTTTCTGGCAAGTTATTGAGGATTGAAGTCATTAAATAATGTCAACAATTTTTGCTTTAGACTATATTTTTCACAATATGCATACTAATGCAAAAGCTGTTATTCTAGCAACTTTCTAACTCTGTTAAGAGCAATAATTAAAATCTGTCCTCCATTATTTTTGGATGTGTCCAGATTTCCTGTGCTAAGGAATGTTCTATATTATCTAGTTGGGATAGCCCATGTCGTCTAGCAGTTAGGATTTCTGGTTTCCACCCAAGTTGCCTGAGTTCAACCCTCAGTATGGGAATGTTCAACTCTTTTGGGCTAGTTGGGGGCTGGCAGAATGGTTAAGGTGTTTGCCTCATAGAAACAAAGTACAGGATTTGATTTTTACATTTGAAGGGAAAATTAGATTGACTTAAAATGGCTTGCAAGGCAATTAGCCTATGCACCTTTGTTTATCTCACATCATAGCTGCTGTGTAATGATTAATTTATGTGGACTGGATTTATCCTAATGATTAAGGTTGTCACCTTATAGACCCAAGATACAGGATTTGATTCTGACCCCAGTTTATCGGCTAGACTCAAAATGGTCCTGGGCAGTTAGCCTAGTATTTACTTATAAACCTATAAGATGTATAAGCAAGGAAGCATTTGTCAGTATGCCACAGACAGAAGTCATGAAATAGCTGATTTCATTTGTAGGAACAGCATGACTTTTACAGGTGCACTGTGCAGACATAAAAAAGAGGACATAGTATTAATGAAAATGTTTCTAAATTTCAGTATATATGAAGGAAAACTATACTTTTTAAGAGGTACTTTTTTCTTGAGGGAAATAATTCAGCCATTCGGTTTTGCAGTAGGAGATGTGATGCCATTAATACATTTGAAAATTGAAAATTTGTATATTGCTAGTTACAAAACTTTTTAAGTAAGCTTGCTGAAAATGTTGAACAGAACAAAAACAATAGCCTTTGGAAGACCTTAACTGTGTTAATGATCAGTCCTTGAACAAGTAAAATGCTTTTGCAGCTATGGAATGATGCATATTCACTGCAAGACATAATTAATGCATTGTACACTATCTTTGACATTTCAGCAATTTTATAGAAAAAAAACAAATAATAAATTGTGGTTATGATGGGGGAAATGGGTTTAAAAATTTAACATTTTATAAAGGAAAAAATGCATCACTTGCCCAATACCCGATTACATTTTTAGCAAAGCAACAGATGTACAATAAAATATGTTAGATAAGGTGTAGTGTGATGAAACATGAGTGTGACCCAGATGACAGGTCTTTGACTGGCAGCATGGTTACTGGACAGGGTAGGGGAAGAGGATGCTAGTGAGTGTCTGCTGTGAGCTCACCCAACCTGAGGGATGGAGGTGACACATCTTCACTGCTTAATGAACTAGAAGTAGCACCCATGGAGCCTGAACCTGCAGGGCATGCACTGCCCATGGACTTGATTGCACATACAGGGGGGTGGTATGCATGCTATTCATCATTGGCAGTACTAGTGGACCACTAGTGCATCACTATGGGAGCTCTAGGGGAGGCATGGGAATTCTTCTGAGTTCAACAGACTAGCTGACTCTCTACTGCCCAGCTCTCACTTCTCTGGAGGATGGGAATGAACTGATTAGGCCCTTCAGATAGGGAAGGAATGGGCTGAAGAGCTCTCACCCTGGCTAGAGAGTGTCTGATTGTTGCCCCCAAAACAGAAATAAATGACTCAACTGGATGAAAGAAGGGGAGCCATTGGCAAGAGAATGGTGGACTGTTTAAAAAAAAAAAAAAAAAAAAAATATATATATATATATATATATATATATATATATATATATATATATATGGGTTCCCTTCAAAACATCTAAAACCCATAACATCTAAATTCATAACATCAAGACTAGAACATCTAAAATCCATAACATCAAGACTAGAACATCTAAAATCCATAACATCTAATACTCATAACATCGAATTTCATAACATCTTGTTATTGTTGTTGTTGTGTCTTTCGGCTTTTCCTGGTTAGGGGTCACCACAGCGGAACTCCGGTCCGCTAATGATTGGCAGTAGATTTTTATGTGCCGAGTTGCCAACCCTGACGCACAACCTTCAACGAAGGTACGCCCATTCACACGTCTCCACACAGAAGATGCTCTAGCTGAGAATCAAACAGGACAAGGTGGTTCAAAACACAATGGATGTTAATACAGGTAGATATAATACTGTACATAATGGATATCAAAAGGCTAAAAATTCAGACAGAACTATTTCTAATCAAACTAAACTGCCCATTACTATTAGATATACTAATGATAATAAGAAGTTTATAGAAATTATTAAGAAAAATTGGAATGTTCTGTTGATAGATCAACGTATATCTGAATTATTAGGGGCTATACCAAGATTTAGATACAGGAATAGCAAGAATTTAAAAAGGATACTCTGCACTGAGAGAAACACTGCTCGTTTGAATACAAGTGGGCAAATGTTAAGTAATGGTACATATCCATGTAATAAGTGCAATATGTGCAAATATACTGTTAAAGAACAACAGTTTGTGAACCCTTTTTTGATTATGTTTTTATACCTAGATTTCATGCTACTTGTGGCAGCACAAACATAATATATTTGGCTACACGTACAGAATGTGCAGCATTCTATGTAGGTATGACATCCAGAAAACTTAAAGATAGGATGTACAACCATATCTATGATATTAGGAAATCAAATGTCTCTAATGCATTAGCTAAGCACATTGCTACACATTTGGATCATGCTTTCAAATTTAGAGTTCTACAGATAGTCAGGATTAATAAACGGGGGGGGGAGATAAGTTAAACCACCTCGAATCAGTTGAATTATGCTGGATTCTAAGGATGAAAGCCCATGTAGAACTTGGATTAAATCAATATGTTAACATCAGGTCTGTTTTGGCTGCACGTAGGTAAAAAGTTGTATATTGGTATAATTTAATTTATTATATTTATGTCATTATTATTAATATCAAATTATTATTATTAGTATGTAAATAAATGAATGAATTATTTTATGATAGGTTTAAGGTTTTGTATTATTAGTAGCTGTTTTAATTATTTTAGGTACAGTTTTTGTTCTTGTTTTTTGTTTTTCTTTTATGTTATATACTTATACTCCAATAGAGTGATGTTATAAAATTTAAAGATGTCTAATGTATAGCATAAAATGTGGCTTTCAAGAGCAGTTTTAAAAAATGCAGTTCAAAGATGAAGTTTTAAAAGATGAAGTTTTAAAGATGAGCTTTAGTAGAGCAGCTTTATGAGTTAATTGAGTTCATTGGTTCTCATCTGATTGAATTGATTAATTAACTTTATTAACTTGTTCATTTATTAACCTGCTTGAGTTAGATATGTATATATATGGTCTTAAAATGCATTGATGTTAAAACCTGAAAAAGCGTGTTTTGACACACGTGAAAGCGCTTGTTTTATATATTAAACTTGGTCTATGATTCAACTGTTCGTGGTGGTCCTCTCCTGTTACTTTATAATTATCACCCTGGTTTTACTGGAAGCAGACCTTTGGTTGGTAGCAGCTCTTTTTGTCTCGAGAATGCTGGACTGTTTAAAAAAAAAAAATATATATATATATATATATATATATATATATATATATAGGTTCCCTTCAAAACATCTAAAACTCATAACATCTAAATTCATAACATCAAGACTAGAACATCTAAAATCCATAACATCTAATACTCATAACATCGAATTTCATAACATCTTGTTATTGTTGTTGTGCCTTTCGGCTTTTCCCGGTTAGGGGTCGCCACAGCGGAACTCCGGTCCACTAATGATTGGCAGTAGATTTTTACGTGCCGAGTTGCCAGCCCTGACGCACAACCTTCAACGAAGATACGCCCATTCACACATGTCTCCACACAGAAGGTGCTCTAGCTGAGAATCGAACAGGACAACGTCTTACTATGAGGTGACAATGCTACCGCAGCACCACCACTGCATCTAAAATGTATAATATGTAATAGTGCATCATCAAATATGTAAATGTTATAGTTTGATCTATTAATCTTGTGGTATCAATATGAGATGTTGTAGTTTTTATTTCTATAGTTATTATTTATATCATGTAGGAATTTATATTCTTTATATTGTGTTTATTTTGCCATTCTGTATGTGTTTTTTAGATCATACAGGTAAGTGATATAGACATTTTGTGTATATTCTTTATGGTAATTGTGATACAGTGGGGTTAGGAAATTAACTTTTTCCCACTATATTGCGATCTTGAGTTGGTATATATAATTTATGGGGGATGTGGGGGGCAGAACCCCCACATGGGGGGGGTGCAAGGGGGCTTGCCCCCCCCTGCAGAAACATAGTAAAAAGTGTGTTTGATAGTTTGGTGTTGTTATATGTGGAGGGGATGTTATTTTTATGTGATTTGTAGTGTTCGATGTTGTGATGCACATTTTAGATGTTCACAAAACAATAACAAGTAGAGACCTCCATGGTGAAAAAAGGCTGGATTTATTAAAAAAGAAAAACAAGCGCTTTTACGTACATCCAAATACGCTTCCTCAGATTTTTTTTTTTTCATTTTAGATGTTATGAAATTCGATATTATGGGTTTTAGATGTTTTGAAGGGGATCCATATATATATATATATATATATATATATATATATATATATATATATACATATATATGCATATGATTGGCAACCAAGGCAGAGTTATGTTAGTGAGAAAGATGGGCATTTCATAATGCATTGCACAAAGATATTTTGTAATTTTTTGGTATTTGGGGATGTTAAATGGAAAATTGTATTAAAAATGAAGTAGGTGGATCAAATGTCCAGTTTGGCCTGATTATAAAGGAAATGAAGGTATTAAAAAAGGTAAAGATGAAGGTAAGAAAAAGAAGGAAAAAAAAGTTTTATTAGTAGAAAGGGATACAATGGAGGAAAAAAATTAGAATTATAGATTGTTCCTAAATCAGTGTTAAGAAATTGAGGGAAGAAAAAGTTCTTACAAAGTGATAAGGCAAAATCACACAGGAAGGTAATTCTACTGAAATAGAAAAAGCAGACTCCATTGCAGAGAGCGTAATTAAAAATAACAAAGTGATACATAAAAAGGATCAGAAACCTAAAGTTTAATAACAAACAACTAATGATTTTATTATAAGGAAATTATATTAAAATAGTGTAGAGAATGTGCTGAGAAGGTTAGAAGAACACAGTATGCATGTAAGGCATGCAAGACTTAAGATTTGTGTTTAGTTAAGAACAGAGATATCTTCAAACCCTTTAAAATGGAAATTTTGGGGTCTCGAAGGAATGATGACTATCCAGGGGTTGCTTTATTTATTAGCCAAGAAGCTGAATCTGTGACCAGTAGCAGTATAATAATTATTTGAAGTAGAGCAATGCCTGCAATTGTTGAAAGAAAAGGAAAAATATTTAGGAATTTTGTGATTTATATGTTCACAGTGTACAAGGAGTAGTACGATCTGTTTGATAAAGTTGAACCTTACTTACTAATAGTAAAGTGCTTTGGTTAGTGGACTTTAAATGTTGTGTTGGGAATATGGGTAGTGAATATTGCCATTCATAATGCCATGTGAAGATTTCATGTTGTATATCAGTTATAGATTGTGTGTAATATTTGCATATTATAAGTTTAATGCTCAGTACTATAATCTGGTGCTTAACATTCCATTTCTGCAGGGGTTGATTACCTCAGCATCCATGTGCAAGTCACATACCCAAACATTGATTTCTGGATATTGCCGAAGTGGGCTTCTGCAGATCCATCCACTAGCCAGGTTAACAAACAACATTTATTTATTTGTTTATTTATTTATTGTAAAGGTCAGTGAGGATGAACTGATTAAAATAGTACAAATATTAAACAGAAAATGTGCAAAGGATAATGAGACACAGATTCAAAGTTCATTTTTGTCTTAAAAGCAGTTAAGGTAGTTGGTATCAATAGTGAAAAGGGTAGAAATAATTAAGGAGACCATTAGCTCAGTGTTAATTGTAAAGAGAGGCTTAATTAACATGGGGGGGGGGTTCAATATACTTTGTTATAATGGAGAAACATTTATCTCATAAAATTTTTATTAATGGTGGTAGGATTACAGGAAAGCATCCATGGTTTCCAAGGAGATGAAAAGAGCTGATGTATTTTTTTGTAGAAATAGGGATTCTTTGAGGAGAGGTATATTATATAGAAGATATATAGAAGAAAGAATGAAGGTGGGATTGATCTAATTAACCCAGATATTGATTATAAATGTCTTTGTTTATTTCTATTCTTTTGCGTCTTTCAGCTTTTTCCAGTTAGAGGTCGCCACAGCGGAACTCCGGTCCGCTAATGATTGGCAGTAGAGCTTTACATGCTGGCTTGCCGGGCCTAACGCACAACCTTCAACGTAGGAATGCCCATTCACGCATGTCGTCACACAGAAGACGCTTTAACTGAGAATCGAACGAGCAACGTCTAACTGTGAGGTGACAATGCTACCACAGCACCACCACCGCAGTTTTGTTTACTTCTATTCTAAATTTAGAAAAATAAGCAAGATATGTTGATTGGCAAGATACTGGCCTTTAACTACGAAGAGTAATTGGAAGTGAGTAATGAAAATAAGTTATAAATCAAGCCAAGTGTGCTGGAAATTAGCCCAAACAGGAACGGAAACTGGATGAAATCATGTCTAAAAAGCCTTTAATGGACAAGTATTAAAATCCATAATTAACACCCAACAGCTAAACAAGTGTTTTTGTCTTTGAAACCAAAAGACTTCATCAGAACTAAAACATTCTCAGTGACATCAGATTTATAAACAGTCATACTTCATTAATTAATAATAATAATAATTAAACCTCAAATTAAATCAAGTAAATACTCAAACTAGCACAGCCCCAGATATATAAAGTATTTATAGAGGGCAACCAAGTTTTTCAAATTATATGTTTTATATGAATGGAACTGAAAAAAATGTATTCCTACTGTATATGTATATAAAATAAAATGATATAAAATACAATAAATTTATTGAAGGAATGAATTAGTCAGAAATATTATTGTGTTTTATTTTAAATTCCATTAGTCATTATACCTGTATTTCATAAATAAGTAAATCAAATACACATGTGTATATGTGTAACTACACAAATATGTGTG
Organism: Protopterus annectens; assembly: GCF_019279795.1. Taxonomy (NCBI): domain Eukaryota; kingdom Metazoa; phylum Chordata; order Ceratodontiformes; family Protopteridae; genus Protopterus; species Protopterus annectens. The sequence goes on from NC_056744.1 coordinate 787,685,091, forward strand.
TAAATAGTGCTATATTAGAAAATATAATAAATACCAAAAAGCCCTATAAAAATTGTTATGGCTTTGCAACTCTCAAGTTTAAAATTGGTGCAACAGATACATTTTTCATTTATGCCAGGGTTTGTGGTCATGTTCAACTTCAATTGCCAGTACAGCTCTCTATATTAGAGTCCAGTTTTCCAACAGCCACCCCCAGGGTCAAATTCAACTGTATCTAGGACAGCAAATGTAAAACCTGTAAAATGTATAAAATTGTAGAATGTTTGAATACAACACTATTAATATTTGTGTTTTTATATCATATTTATGTTAATAAATTGTTTTATTTAATCTTTTCTCACTTTTTCTGACACTTGGCAATATATACCACCCTTTTAGAACACACAAGTTTCAATTTTCAATTTAATCATCTCTTCATTATTTTGATCTAAAAAATGTCCTACCACCTAATAAACTATCATTACAATAGCTGCATCTACCACATTTTATCATTCCTTTACTTGGTAAGTTGGATGATATAAAAAGATAGTTAAAATCAACAGGAATATATTCGAAGTAAATGCACCTCTATTACTGGTTGCAGTAAATGCACCTCTATTACTGGTTGTAAGTACATGTTAGATTGAGAGTTTTCAATTTATTCTTAGCGAGTTCACTATAGTACATTAAGGTAGAATAACAGGCCTAAAAATATAGAGTCAGACTTGTGTTTTCATGTATGCATTCAGTTTCAGGGGAAGACAGTTCAGTAGAAAGCAAAAGATAATCTTGTTGGCTATGCATGAGATAAGCAGAAATAACAGTTCTCAGGAAGAGCTACAGAATGTTCCTTTCTCAAGGGAAAGATATGTGTACTTGCAATGGAATGCTAGGTAAAGAATAGACTATTAGGCACTGTGAGGCACCTGCAAGACAAGGCTTGAAAACCAAGGCTAAAGAGGCATGTAGAACATTACAGGGTTTGGTATTATTAGGAAATAACTCAGACATGGTCAGTTGAGTCAGTTAATTTTGGACTGATATGGAAAAGGTCTCTGCAGTATAGACACTCAAGCCTGAGTACTGAAGTCAGGTCAGATATCCAGTGTTAATACTATTTAGGAGGAAAAGACTGTTTCAGTTGATATTATTCAGGAGAATCCGAATATATGTGCAGAAATTTTGGATACATTTATGAGCACTGTTACTTTTGTCAAGCATTCCAGAATTTCTACAGAATGTTATTATTTATCAGCACTGTTATTGGAGACAGTATTCGGTTATTGCTAACATCTAATAAAGCATTCATAACTGAACTACAGCGTGTACAGAATTTATTCTGAAAAGTACAAAAAGACTTAGCCCATAAAGAAGAGACTGGCACTTGTTCAGCACATATTTTGGGTAATTAACAGATAAAGACATTTATTCCAATTTCATTTCAGATGTTTGCAGTTAATTCCAGTATACTACAGTCTTATCAATTCTTTCAGTACAGAAGCACACTTTGTTTACAAAACAGACAATAATATAAAAGTATTTTGAAGAAAAATAAAGTTACTTCACATAGTTTGTTCAAGACAAGCCTTTTGGTTTCAAAGATAAAAATGCTGTTTTAGCTGTTGGGTGCTAAATATGGATTTTAACACTTTATACACAATTTCATCCAGTTTCCATTCCTTTTTAGGGTCGTTTCTAGCACACTTGGTTTGGTTTATAGTTTGGGAGGTGTACACCATTACTTTTTTCTTTTGGAATGAAAATAAATTGACTGACAGCCTGGATCCATGCCCGAAAGAGATAAAGCCTTGACTATGACTCACATGATCTCAGTTTGATTGGCAGGTCAGGTACTTATGGCACAGGCAAGAGTATGGGCATGCTCATTCTTGAGGGAGTGGGTGCACTCAGGCACACTTCTGTTTTTGATCCTTGCTGGAGGCTGCGAACAGTAGTGGGAATGTTGTCTACAAGGGGAGGGGGTAGGCTTTGGCTGACTCAGACATAGAGGAGTAGATGATACACCATAAGTCCCTCGAATGCCATCACCAAGAACTGCATGAGTGCAGAGGTACAGATTAGGCCTTAAATAAAAAACACCCCATTAGAAGCAGTATGATGCTGCCCCAGATTGTGTCGGTCTTCTCACTAGGCCCAAACATGGTTTGAGGTAGTCCACAAGAGGTCAAATTAGATTCGGTGGACCCAGTGGATGAGGAGAGGAACTGGAATAATTTCATGGTCATATGTGGGAGTGCTAAAATAATTAAATAAACTGACTGATATAGTAAAGGGTGGCATAATGAGAATAAATGTTTAGAGAATATTTAAGTCTAGACACTGTCTTGTGAAAGTGAGATTAAAAGAGAATGTTTTATGTTTCCACTTTGCAATGGAGATCGAAGGTTTCACTAAAGAAATATAAAATAAACGAATGAATAAATAGCATATCTGTGATGTTTTCACTGACCAGCAAAAGTCTTCAAAATAATGCATTTTTTTAAATTCAATGCCTGCAAAGTCAAATAAAGTAATCCAACAATGCTGTTGCATGACCATAGCTTGTCTACAATTCTTGTAACATTTAGCAGAATGGTGACTTACTACTTTCTCTAGATGACTACTTACTAGATAGGATTACACTGACTGTATGAGAGTATGTAGCATGAGGATGAGCTCCTGAAAGCTGGAAATTAAGTTATGTAGTGAGTTGAAATGAATAATTAATAAGAATCATTATACCAGGTGCTTCAAATGGCCGAAATATATTCCTGTGTTCCATAATGAAATCCTCAAACACTTGCTCTAAATGTTGACTCTTTTTTTTTCTGCATTTTTCTCCCTTCTGCCTGCCCATTGTCCATCAAGCCTCTACAATCACACATGGGCCATTTGTTCCCTGGCAGTGTGGGATCACCCTACAGATCTACCAGGGTAAAAGTCTGTACAGAAGGCCATTATCCAGGCAGACATCAGGGGGCACCTATGTTCTCACCGGCATCCAAGCAGTCAAGTGCCTTTCTTCTGTTACAGCCCTAACTACACCCCCAGGTAGTAATATGCACACCTGCATCACCACAGAGACATTCTAGCACCCTACCAGTCCATGAATGTGCACTGACTTGCAGGCAAGGCATTGCAGCTAAAATCATCAGCTTTGGTAGCCACAGTGCACACCTATCCGAGACCAGCTCCTGTTTTTTTTTTTTTTTTAGTTTATGAGACCTTTGCTTCACACTACAGCTGCAGCAAACATAAGTGACAAGTCAACTATCTACTTTTCTCCCATGTTTCAGGATAGGCACTACCCATCCTCCCTGCCAGCACCATTAGTCACCTCAGCAGCTAATCAAACCATGGTTGCCTGGGTCATAGTGAGGCCTTTATTGTTTTATGCCACTGGGCTGGCTAACAGTTAGGGTTTTCTTATTTCGACAATCAATCACACAGCTGTGTTGCTATCTTTGTTGACAAAACCATGCTTTCTAAAGCCTGCCCAGTCTCTGAAGTACTTATTTATGTACAATGAAATTCCATGTGTTTAAAATGGCAACAGTGCTGTCTCTTTTGTTGAGGTAATATCTGTGGGCTTTCAGTGGTCAGCCCTGCCACTGTACAGCAATTATTTAGTAGCACTTATGTTCTTCATAAAGCTAGTTATAGATAAAGGCATTTTATTTATAAGAACAAGTTTAGTAAACCAGAATATAGTTCTTTAAAAATGTGTTTTATATAATGCAGAAGATAAAATGAACTTCAAGCAAGACAAGAAAATTAAGAAAAGTTTAGATAATTAAAAAAAAAAGCAAGGACAGAGTTAGTCAGTATATTAAAGATCACAGTACAAAAGAAAGCTGCAATAGTAACACAGAGAAAGCACACAGAATATCAATAAATTGTACAAGCCTGCTCATGTTAAGACAATGGCCCAGAAGGTATTTACAGACGGTGCAGCATACCAAAGGAAGACTCCAGAGTGGATGTGATGCAATTCCAGAAGACATGCTGAAGGCAGACTGACTACTTAAGTATTCAGTGTAGGATAATTAGGGATTCCCGCACACACACACCAGTGTGATTCCAAAGCACACTGTGCACACACAACAGAACTGAAATGCAACAAACAGCTATGTTAATTCCACTTTATGAAATTGTTTGTGCATAGATTATGGACCCCAAGGATTTCTAGCAAACACTATGGATTACAGCGAAATCCATACCAAAATTGAAAACAATATATATATATACATACAACAATGCAACCTGCTGTTAATATATTGCAACAGACAGCAGTGATGCAAGCCATAAATGAGGATGTGGCTATGCATCCTAGAAGGCAGCCAGCTAGTCAGAGCAAGTTTGCAACTAAACCAGTTGTCAGACCAACAAATAATTGACAGATAATGTCTAGACAGACAAATGGTGCAGGTTGCCTGCAAAATGCATGCCCCACACATGTCTGTGCAAACCCTGAGAGGAAACCCCATTCCCACTTGAAACCAAAGTGTGTTTTAGCCTGGGTATACTCACATCTGGGACATTCCAGAGACACATGGGGGATGCTGTGGGAGTATCACAGACATCTTCCAGTCATATCCTGGCCAAATTCCTGACAGCAATGTGCAGCAAGGTTGATGACTACCTACACTCCCTGTCTACACCCATGGAGCGTAAAACTGCAGTGCACCAGTTCTACAACATTGCAAACTTCCCACATGTACTCGGTGCAATAAATTGCATACAAATACCTAGCAAGACACCAGTACCTCCAGAAGCAGACTGATACATAAACAGAAAGGGTTGGCCATCCATCAACTGCCAAGTTGTGTGTGCAGCAGATGGCAGCATAGCAAACATCATGACAACACACCCTGGAAGTGTTCCTGATGCTGCCATTTGGAGAGAAAGTGGACTCAGGGAGGTGAAATTCTGGATGGATTGCTTCTGGATAAGTACAGGAACACAACTATGATGTAACTAAAGGATCCCCCATCAACAATGTCTAGTCTGAGCAAAAGTGTTTTAACTCTGTCAAAAGGTGATTGTGGTTATCCCCTTGAGCCATGGCTAATGACCCCATACTGTGATCCATCCAACCCTGTACAGGAGGCCTACAGTAGAGCACATGCAACAACCAGAAACACCATAGACCATGTGTTTGGTATATTGAAAGCTAGGTTCAGATGTCTGGACAGATCTGGGGGTGCACTGTAATACAAACCTGAGAAGGCAGCACAGATGATAATGGTGTGTGCCATGGTGTACAACATGCTAACCTGAGCACACTGTGGTCTTCCAGCTGCAGGTGTGGGTAAACTACCACAAGAACCACAAATGTCTGAACAGGACATTCCCCAGTTATCAGAGGAGGAGCAGGAGGACATAGGGGGCAGAAGTCGCAGGTGTAGGCAACATAGGGTGCAACCACAAATGCTGGCCAAGGCTACATGGCAGCATCTGACCCAGACATTTCAGTCATGACAAGCCACATGTACATGTGTACAGAGATTAAATATTGATGTTCAAATGTTACCCCACAACAGCAACACACATTGCATCAAATAGCAAGTACCCACTAGATGTATATACTGAGCATCACACATAACATGAGCCTAACCTATTCCATCGTGAACATATGCAAATGTGTCAGACATAAAAACATCAGCTCAGGGCACAATGGATACCTACAAACTCATTCTGTTTTATTGTTCAACAATAAGGGACACACATCAGTGCTACACAATAAAAGAGAAATCATGCATGGCATCATGCAGACATTTTTATTTCAGAAACACATGTCACAGCACAACAGAATTGAAACAATATGAGCCAACTATGTGTACTACACTATTGGACACACTCTAACACAGCCTTGGTTGACCTTGTTGACATCCCACACCACATTTCATCCTGCCATGACCATGTATAGACACATCCTGCCCTGTTTGCACTAAAGAGGAGATGGATGGGGGTCCAAAATCATGTTCAGATGATGGAGCATGACTTTGAGTTGAAGGTCTTGTGACTGATGGGACCTCAGCAGATGTGCTAGCAGTTGACATCTGTGGAGGTTGGACCATGGACAAGGATTTCCAATGACCATTGTTGGTTCTGTGGACAGGTGGCCTGCCTCTCGCAGGTTGCAATCTTCTGTACATACTCATGGAACACAGAATCCTGTTAGTAGTACAACAGTGCTGCATTACTGTAGAGACCATATTTTCCACTCACAGTGTCATAGCTAGCAGACTCTCATTCTGAGCAGCCAATGCAGCCATAATCTCACCATGTTTATGTTCTTGTCCTTCATGCATGACATGTATCTGGTGTGGCACACAACCTGTGGCATGGGCATGTGCATGGACGTCTGAATGATGACATAACTGTGCCCATTCATTTGCCTGCAGCAGGAGGTGCACACCTTCTGACATTGCCCATATCCAACATCTGCTCACCTACATCTCCAGAAATGACCTGTGTCTGGTTGTGCAGATCCACCAGCAGTAGTGCTCCCAGCTGAGGTATGTTGATCAATACCCTCACCCTGTTCAACATCCACTGTGTCATCATCCTCTCAAACCATAGACAATTGGGCTTCCACATCTGATGATACATGCGGTGCAACATCTGTGTCAAGTACATGGATGGACTCTCCAAAAAGTCAATGTCCTCTGCAGCAGGGGCCATACTACCATGTTGGGACACATCATGAACAATATCATGTTCACTGGATGAGCTGCTGGATGATAAAGGCAGTTGATGTGCTACAAGATACAAAGGCACAGATCAGGACAATGTGCTTACAGCACATGAATATAAAATAAAACTGACATATATATTTCACTGCATTGTTACATATAACACTAACTCCACTTGCAGTCTAATGTATGTATGTTTCACAGAATGCACATACCATAAATATATAATCTATTAACATGGCCAACATACATGACATATGCGATGCATAAAAATATACCAACATACCTGGCAAACACTCATGGGATCTTGTTGCTAATCCACTGTGCTAAACTTCAACTAGTGTAGGGAAGAAAGGTATTATGGTTGACATCATTCACAACATGTACCAGGTGAACACAATTAAAAAAAACTGAATGAATGACATACTCATATCACTCATATGTGCTTTTGAGGACTCCTGCTGTGTAGAGGTTGTGGTTTGTACTGTGGATCCTGTGGTGGGAAAGTAAACAGAAAGGCAGCACAGTCATGTATTTCTCAAAACTAATTTCTGACATCATCACAGATACAATACAGTAATATGGGCTACAAATACTCACATGATGTACATTGCAACTGTACACTAGATGAGCCTGTAATGACAAATATTGACAAAGATTTCAGTCATCACATGTGCTAAACATTGTTGATCATGCTGACAATGTCACTGCAACATACCTGGTCTTTCTTCACTTGATAATGCATGGCTTGCCCCTCCACTGTATGTACCTGTAATGTTCAAGGTTATGGAAACAACAATGTAACAGTAAACAGCAGTGCCATTACAGGAGGTGGGGACACCAAAAAGGTAGCATGCACAGCAACAGTATAGAGAAATTCACCTGCTGTTCCCTTCTGTAGGACCGAAGTAGATGGACCTGTGAATATTAATGTAATAAACATTACAACTGCAGTTTGCACTGCTCTGTCTGTAACTCTTATCTACCAGTACATGTAATTATACTTATATTCATCATCCTCACTTTGTGTGGAAGTTTGCTCATAGCTCAACTTTGCTGCTGTAAATCAAACACCACAATACATGAATGTGCATGCTTAAGCAATATGCAGTGATTGTCAAAATACTCATCCCTGTATTGATTATGGACACAAAAATGTCCATCCTGGAAAACCCACTTCAATTCCACCACCTGAGATTCATCTCTGCAGTCTTGCTCTATGAAGTGAGACCAAAAAGACTGTGATATCATTGGGGGTGTCATTGATGGCCTACCACTGATGGCATCCCTCGACCTCTTATGATGTGTGATTTTATTGACTTTATGGGGAATCATGTCCAAGTAGCAATGTCTACAGATCTTAAGAGAGTAGCTGTGGTCTCCAGTGGCATTGATCATGTTGGTGAGGTCTGTCCATATTTCATTTCTCCATACAGTATCCCCTGAACAGTCAAGGAGTCTGTTTCCATGTTAGCGGAGTGCATCAATGATGATGAGAACACTTATGTATTTGAGTCAATGAACACCATATGTCAAAATAAACAGTAACCATTCTTGTGTAATGCAAACATTTGTATAACACTGTCTGCAAGAAATGCTAACATGACGTAAAAAGTATCAACAATGGCTTCATACAACATCTGTAAAAACAACATAACTTGTAATATCTGTACACTTCATGACTGGGATTAGAACCCCTGACATTACATTTATGTTGAATACAGTTCCAAAGACAACACCATCATGCCACCATAGTCTGTGCTCATTTTACTGTGCAATACTAAATCACTTAACAATTAAACAACTTATGGAAAGCAGCGACATACCTTTGGATCAGTAGGTAGTGCAGAGCCATAGTAAATTGACATAGTATTGATAATACCTTTGTTATAAAGCATAATTGAAAAGATATCCATAACAGCATAAGAATATTGTATAATACTGTTTTATGAGTTCCTGTGGGCAGTTTTAGTAATAAAATAATGAAAAAAGTACTGATGTGGAGTATAAGAATTCTTTCATCACCACATTTTGTGTTAATAACAGGCAAATAACTAACATACTGACAAAAAACTGGCAGATCTTAATCTTAAAATCTGATAAAGATTTAAGGGATTTTATTACTGAAAAGCCTATTATTGTTTACAGGAAAGGGATGAATCTGAAAAATGTGTTTGAGAAACAGGTGGTTTCACAGACCAATGGTTCTATGAAAAAGTGTGGTTTTTGCTCATATTGTTCATCAGTAATAAAGGCTTCAGAAGTAACCACTGATGGATATAAGGTGAAACTGAAAGCAAAATATTCTTGTTTGTCAGAGAGGGTGGTTTACTGTGCATTATGCTGTTGTTGTGCATGTTTTTATATAGGTAAAACTGACAGGAAGCTTAAGTCACAAATATATGAACATTTGAGAGAGATTAAACTTACAAAAAAAGAGACAAATGCCCTGTTAATACACTGTGCAGAAAATTAAGGACATTGTTTTAAATTTATAATATTGGAAACTTTACAGCTAAATGAAAGGGATGGAGAGTAGTCTTTATTATTAGAAAGATGTGAATTGATCTGGCAGCTATGCTTGAATGCTACATGCTGGCCAGGGTTGAATGGGCAGGTTTCAATTAGTAGTATTTTAAAACTTAAAGCTTTGGAGAGATTACTTACTTGACTATTTGAATATATATGGAACTTGTTTTTAAAGATAAACATGTGCATATATGTATATGTATATATTTTATTTTATGTAGAGTTGCTGTAAAAAATGATTTTTATGGCAATTTTAATCATAAATGGAATGGGTGGTGTCTTAGTGTGCTTTTGTAATGATTGATATTTTAAAGGGTTGCATATAAAGCTGAAGGTTTGATGCTGATACTTTTATCTGATGAAGTTTTTTTTGTATGAAATGAAAGCAGTTATCATTTCTTTATGAATAAATAATTATTTGTACTTGCCAAGGTCACTGTGGATTTGTTCAGATATAACATCTGTGTCAAAATACTAAGCTCTGTTTTTGCAGTCCGTTTTTAACAGGAGTGATTTAATTAAACTACTTTCTCTTCCAGAAGGCAGCTGGGCTCTTTCATTTTGTGAATGGGTGTTCTTGGTTTTTGTACTTTGTTTGTTCTACTTTTTTCATACTGTTTTAGGAGTCATGATTTAATAAATATCCATAACATTAACATCACATACTAGATACAGATACTGTCAGCAAGGGAGCCTGCAGGATTTTTTGCAGGGGGGTGCAAACCCAAACCCCGCCCACACAGCCCCACCCCTCTGCTGCCCCCGCCCACTCAGCCCCACCCCCACCCATGCCCGCGCAGCCATTCCAGTGTCCCAATACTTGGCTATTTTTCCCCATTTGTCATAGACACTGTTCAAATCTCTCAGTGTGCATACTGTTTTATGCTTTACTTCTACAATGATTACAGATATTTGGATTTCATTTACAACTTTTATTTCAAATTTTATAGCACAAACACTGATAGACATTTACTAAACCTAAACAAAGCAATAGTCTTACAATGAAAAGAGACTTAGCATTAAAACTTCTCTATCTTTGAAACCTACACTCACCGAAACAACATTGAAACCCGCATTCAAAGAAAATGCATCTGGCCAGTGGCAGGGTAAGTTTACCTTTGGGCTGTTTTCAAATCATAGGCTCCTTGCACACATTTTTAGAACCATGTAAAAGTTATTTGATTCACCTTCCTGACTGTATTAATTATACTATATAATAATTGAATTATATCCCTTGTAAATACAGCACCACTTGCTACAGTGTATTTTAAATTTATAGTTCTGAACATTTTTCCTTTTAAGCAATGAAACAAATCATATGAACCAATAATGACAACCTGCCCAATTCAGAACATTTCAACCATAAAAGGGCCACTCTACTCAAACTTCTGTCATACAATCCACCAATATCAATCAATATGCAGAATCTTTGCAGAAGTAAAACTCATCTGAATAATTCCACATTAAAGAGATCTGAAACCAGTGAAGAGGTTGTTGCTAGAAAACAACTTTATATTTCAGTGTTTCATCTACAAATTCACTGCCTGCTGCCCTTGAAAAATAAATTGCCTATGTTATATTAAAAAATGGTAAGCTGGTATATTGCAATATGGAATGGATGGCAAGCTGAAAAACAAGTTAATAGTTATTAGGCATCTCATCCAAAGGAGGACATACACCCCCTTAAAATACAAATTTACATGTTGTGGGAGTAGAACCTACAGTCCTCTGTATCAAGATGCAAGTAAGCTACCTGCTGTGCTGCTTTAAAAATTCTATACCACAATAGTGATACTATTTGCTAAACAAAACAGTTGCACATTTTAAGCAGGCTTAGCACGAACAGCAGTAAAACTCTCTTCCCTTGAAGCTCACAATTCCTTGAAAATGCACTTGAAAATAAATTCCAGCTGCTAACTCTAGGGTATTTCACTCTCTTTAACACACACCTCAACCTCTAAGTGCAAGAAATCTGGACAAAGTCTAAAGTAAATAGGAGCAGATTATAAATATTGCTCTCATGAACTTAGAATAACAGGATTTATGTTGGTATGCATTTTTCTAAAGGATATGACACCTAAAACTCAAATGTCTGTCATTATTTAGCAACTTCAATGCTTTTTAGGAGGAATATGGGGCAAAATCTGGACATTCTCCAAAAACCTGGACAGCTGAGGGGTATGCTTCCTCCTTCTTATACATACATACATACATACATACAGACACACATACATACAGACACACATACACACCATACCTCTCAATCTGTTAACACAAGAAATCTGGACAAAGCCTGTTATAATGTTGGGGATAAAGGCCCAAAACTAGGGACACATTAGAAAGTAGCTAGAATAAAAGGATTTATGTTAGAATTAAATTTTCTGAATAATATGAAGTCCAAAACTGAAATGCATGTCATTATTTATTAACAACTATATTCAGATATAGTTGGTTGTGTCAGTACTCACCATGGCTTGCATTTTCTCCTCTCTTGAAAGGCTCACTCTGCTTAACTTGTGTATTATTTCCTCAGTCACTTCACCGTGGGTTGCAAGGCAGCTTCATCACTAGTGTGTGCACAAAATATAACGCCTTCAATGAGTCTGCAAGAAATCACATGCAGTCATCATGGCACAAAGGCTCTACTGAAGATGCTGCCAATTTTTCTTATATACAAACACGACAGAAGCCAGAAACAGCTGTTATTCTGCAGCTAGATGCAGCAGTAGCAAAACAAATGGCAAAGAACCAAAATAAATTGGAACCAATTGCATCTGCCATTATTTACTGTGCAACCCATGACATTCCTCTCTGTGGAAAAGAAGGCTATGGTGGAAATTTGTGTTACTTGTTAGATTTTCGTACTGAAGCTGGTGACACAATACTGAAACAGCACAGTGAAACAGCTGCAGGAAATGCTTGGTACACATCCCATAGGGTGCAAAATGAGCTGTTGGCAGAATACGAACACGTACTTCAAAAGGAGATTGTTTGTGCAGCAAACAGGGCAGTTGGATTTAGTGTATTGGCAGGGCAGTTGGATTTAGTGTATTGGCAGATGAAACTGCAGATATCTCAGACATTGAGCAGCTGTCATTGGGCATTTGGTTTGTTGATGATGATTGTATTCGAGAAGAGTTTGCGGTTTTTGTTCCCATTGTTGTGAGAGATGCACAGTCTGTATCAAATGTTATTGTCACTGAATGCATAAAGTGTGATCTAGACCTGGAAAAATTACTCAGACAGGCTAGGACGGCTGCTCCATAATGGCAAGCATCCAGAATGGTGGTTAGGCAAAGATTTGTGAAAAGTATCCAAAAGCAGCCTTTACCCACTGCGCATCTCACAGACTAAAACCTTGCAGTCAATGATCTGAATGATGTGCCTGAAATACGTAGTGCTGTTGGTGTTATCAAGAAGATTATTAATTTTGTCCATGACAGTCCAAAACGACGAGCAATGGCACCAAATATACCTCTTCTGTGTGAGACATGATGGACTGAGAAATATAAATCCATTCGTGTGTTTAGTCAGAACTTTGAGAAAATATTTGACTGGCTGATCTTCAGAAGAGCACTGCTGGTGAAACCAGACAAAATGCACATATGTTACTCAGTGCTTGCTCTTCGTGCACGTTTCTTATTTTTCTCTTCATTATTGCAAATTACTCATCAGTTCTTGAGCCTGTTGCCCAGATGTTTCAGTCTGTTCAACTTGATATAGTAGAGGCTCAACAACACATCAACAGACTCATTGAAATACTCAAGGAGCACCGCAACCAAGCTGAAGAACACTTTAGGAATTACATTCTCAGTAAGGCAAGATCACTAGCAGATAAATTTAGTATTGAGTTAGTGTTGCCAAGGATTTGCAGTCGACACACCGAGCAAACACAGTAGGCGTGGATTTTGATAGTTATTACAGAACAAGTATTTATATTCTCTATCTTGACTCATTAGTTTCTTCACTGACGTCTTGCTTTTCCACCATTAACACTGCTCAGTTCAACTTATTTTATCTGCATCTTAAAATGATGCAAAACCTACAACGTGAAGAATTCTGAAAACGAATTGCCGTCAGTAATGAACTATATCATATTGCTACTATATCTGAATGATCGCTTCTTGTCTGATGCATTGACTTTAAAGTTATAAGACAACCTAAAGAATCCAATGGGCTACTACTACCTTTGTAGTCAATATCTTGCAGCTCTTCTATCAATGACGTTACTGAACAAAAACAAATAAAAAAGTGTCAGGTATGGGATTAAAAAAAAAAAAAAACATTTTCTGATGCGTTTCAGCTACACTAATGATTAACGTGCATCATGCTAACCTGGACAACAACAAAAAATAAATACATAAAACTAGCTGATTTTTGCTTTTGTACATGTTTATGCAAAGAAAACTTAATACTGCAGTAAGCACCATTATACCTCTCAACTGAACAGATTTTCGCAGAATGTCCAGATTTTTGCCTCATATTTTTTGTGTTCTTCCTAAAATCTGTACTTTTCTGGCAAATAGCTGAGGATTGAAGTCATTAAATAACGATAAACATTTGAGTTGAAGAGTCCACATCCTTCAGAAATTTTATGCTAATGCAAAACCTATTATTCTATCAACTTTCTAAGTTTGTAAGAGCAATATTTAAAATCTGTCCCTACTTGTTCCCCCATCATTTTAGGCTTTGTCCAGATTTTTTGCTCTAAGAGGTTGAGACTGAGGTATGAATTATGGATATGAATATATGTTTTATGCACAGTCTTCACAGTTTCCCTTAAAATGTCAATGAACCTCACATGAACTTGTTTATATTCTCCTGATTTGACAATCTGGCTAGTGTTTTTTTAGTTTTGCCTTTCTTGTCTTATCTTTAGTACATCTTCAACATTATCTCTACTAAACATACTGTAAGAACAATCATATGTTACTACCTACTATACTTTTAATTGCATGTCTAAACCATTATGTTTATGTAAATATCTTATGCAATCATATATCTGCTATATTTTATAACTGTGTAAACCACAATGCTCACATAAATATCTTATGTATAGTATGTTAGCAATTGTTCTGGAGCTTTTCTCCCTGGACCTCTGCTGAAAATGGACAGCTTTGTCCAGTCGGACCTCCCCGGTAAACAAATGTAAAATAAAAAAAAAAATCTGACCTTTATGTGGATTCAAAAAAAAAAGAAAAGTACATCATGTAACAGAAACCAAACAATGGCTCTCTGTGAATTTATTATACTATTCTGTAACTGAATGCACATTACTTAATGTTAACTGATAAAACAAATAAAAATACAGTATGACAGGGGAAGAAGATAATGCTTTATGATTTGTAAACTGCTCATAACTTGTCACAATCCTTGAAGTGTATAAAACACCTATTTCTAACCTTTAGAGTCTGGAAAACAGCTTTTCTCGATAAGCAGCAATAAAGACTCCAGCATATAATAAAAATGCATACACACCAGAACATAACAGTTAAACATAATGTGCATGTCTCTCTGCATATCTGTAAATTAGTAAGCCATGTCTTTTTAAACCTGTAGTAAATGTTATGTTCTCCATGATAACGTTATATATGTAGTTCTTTGCATACTCTCACCTTAGTAAACATCCTGTAGTAACAAGAACACTGTCTCTTTGAGAGTTACTTTGCAATATGCTTAAATCAAGACTACTTGCAGAAGACAATGTTAATCCATCCTGAATGCGACCAATACAACACTTCATTAAAATATCTATTAATCTACTAAGAAAACAGATTTCTGCCTCAACGTGAGACATAATTAACAACAGTTAATAACAACAACTCCCCCTCTTTGGTCTGATGTCCTGTGATTTGTAATGCTAGCCACTCTCCAAAAAAATATTTGTTTGGGACTTCCTTATCAATCAAGGTAGATCACCAGCAAAAATCAGCACTCCTTGAAGATGTGACAATAATGCAAACAGCACAACATAATTCTCCTGATAAGTACTGCAAAATATTCTGTTTGCCATTTCCTATTTAACCAACTGCATATGGGCAGAAGCTGGAACACAGAGGTGAAGCAATCAATACCTTTATTTGGCCAAGATGGGTTTTACAATGCACCTACTGGAGCTTCACCTTCAACAGGGTCAGGCAACAACTACTAAATAAACAAAACCCTATGTTTAATAAAATAAACAGATCTAACATCACCACATTTCATATTTTTGAAAGTTTACTATTACAAATACTAACCCATCTCTAAACTTGAGTGCAGTGTGATATTCTAAGAAAATAAAATCTAAAATATATTTATTCAGAAAGAGTAACAAATTATAAAACTTAACCAGCAGCCAATGTCTTGTCACATCAGGACAAAGTCCAATAAAAAGTGTTCCAAATTTCAAACCAAATTATTTATACGTAGCACAATTGAAGTTACAGAAGCTCCCAATCCCACAGTGTCTGAAAACTTCTGAACTTAGGGTGCATACATACTTTAAATAAAAATACTAATAACTACATGTAAACATTTGAAATATGCACAGAGAGAAAACAGTAGCACAACTCAATCTGGTGCAGGCTTGTATTTCAGCAGACCGCAAAAGGTTCAGGTGTACATCATAACACTCCATCTGGAACTAATTGTTAATAGTTGTTGTGGTACAGCTCTCTAACAAGGGGTGGACACAGGAGCAGAGCGGAAGTACTACATACTACTACAGAAATAATGGGTGACGTCTGACAGGCCAAAATTAATTCAGACAGCAGTTATACCTTCGGTAAGGCCACTACCAGGCAGGCAATAGTTAACATGGATGCAGATGCCACTCTATCCCTAATGGGTGATAGCAGCCCCATAAAAAAAAAGTAAAACTGACAGTATTGTTCTCTCACAACATGCAACAAAAATGTGCAACAGGCAACTAGGGCACAACTATGTTCTAGTTTCAATTGTTAAAACATATACATTTACACAATTACAATAGTTTATATACATTTCTATTCTAAGCTGGCAGGGCATGCTGCTGTGTTACATTTTTGCCCATTACTTTACACCTAAACACACACAGTTCTGTATGAGTCATATCAATATTCACAAATGACATAAAATGCTGGGAATTACAATTATACATTTCTTATTCTTCAGAAAATTAATGCAAATAGTGTTTAAAAGGTCTCAATGGTATAGAGCCTCTTTGTCAATGGTTACTCTAGTTCCCTAGTTAGTTAGTAGTTCCCTCATGCTGGAGATAACAATTGAGAGCTATTGCTTGCCCACAAGAGATTCATTAAAAGGAAAGTTAGTTGTGAATCACAGGCTGTAAGTGTGACACAGCTGTTATTACTGCAACTCCTTGTTATAATAGTTTGTTCTCTGTACTTTTGTGCCTTTTAAGTTGTAAAATTGAAGTCACATCAACTTAATTTCAAAGCAATGCAGTAAGACATCTAGCTGTCACTTTGAAACTTTAATCCTAATGGCTATGTAATTCCTCACAGAATTATTTTAACCAATCGTTATTATAGAAAAAAAAGCATTAAAATAAAGTGTCCACATGACTAGTGAAATAACAAGAAAGACTCATTTTTCCATCATCATAGCACTGGCAGCTTTCTGCAATTTATATTGATTATACTTTTATTTCAGTGAATGCTTTGTTATATTAGCTAAACAAAATTGGAAGATTCTTCATTGAATTGCTGATCTAGGGAAAAAGAAACACAGTAGAAAGGATATAAAAAGAAGCCTGTATAATGGGATGGTAATAAATGTTGTCTACCAAGAAATATTAAACTCGGAATTAAAATGGATGCCCTGTGGCATACACTGAACTTACAATATATTGCTTATCATTTTAAGAAAGCCAATCTTGATAGCTTTGCTAGAATTAGGCATGCTACTATTTCCTATATACAGGATTAGTATTATAGGGTGTATCTTCTCCCTAAAGCAAATGAGCATTTAATTCATATGGTACCCGGGTTTCATGGCAGATTGGATGCAAGCTGTTAAACATGATACATGACACCTTGTACAAATTAACATGAAATAAATTGAACTATGGGATTATTAACTCAAAAGAAAAAAATGTATTTGGCAAGACCTAACAGTTTTAAAAATTATATCTAGACTTAGGAAGGTATATCACAACTTTTCTTCACCACTCACCAGGTTGTAGATTTACCTGGGGTGTTGTGGGGAACTGGTTGCATATGCTTTGGGATTGTTGTTTATTTTATGGTTTTTCAAAAGTTGTTGCAAAATATATGCTATCAAATCTGGCTAAATCTGACTCCAATTACTAGGTCTTAGCTTTGTTGTCAGGTTAGCCATACTTAATGTCCTTGAATCTGCCTTCCAGTAGTTTGTTGATATTGTTGCTACTTGCTAGCAGTAACAAAAAAAAATGCATTGCCAAAATGTGGAAACCTAACACTATTAATTTCTAATGCTTCTGTCTGTAATATCATGTGGCATAAGTTAACACGCCTACCTTTTCACTTCTACACTCATCGGCGAAGTCGGAACGTCCTCTTGAATTCAAATATCCAGTAGGCAAGAAAGAAAAGGACGTAAACCATCAGTCGCGCACAGACACAGAAGACGAAAACAAGTCGCAAACACCTGTTGCGTCTGTGCGACTGGACGTGATGCAAAGGGCATTCTTAAAGAGGAACGCCCTTTAAAAAAAAAAACTTTTTAAATTTCTCGGCCAGCCGGTTCCAGGGGGGTGCAAGTGCACCCCCTTGCACCTGCCTGCGGGCGCCCTTGACTGTCAGAATCCATAGGTGTCTCTTGGTAGACCACAGATTGCAAGGAATTACCAGTAAAAATTGCAGACGATCTGAAAATCCTCCTCCATATACTGTTATCATTTGCATTGGAAATCTGTCTATGCAGCTGCATATGGGACTGAACTAAACAATTTAGAAAAGCAAGACCTGTATGCATACATTTTAAGACAACATCACTCTAGGAAATTATGACAACTTCTGTAAAACTTAACACATGGACTAAATATGACTTTAAACATGTACCTTTGAAAATGGTTAACTTTAACAGATGTACTAATTACCACTACAGAAATGCGAGCAGTTACCAATGTACCTCACACTCAGATTCACAGCATCAAAGTGCACTTTGTGTGCATACAACATTAACTACCATTTGTGCCATACATAATGAGGTTTACTAAAATTCAAGTTTTTTGAATCCCATTCACATGCATTCATGTAAAACACCATTCTGAGCCAAAAAACAGGTGCCCCATGTATGCACTCAATAGGTGTCAATAAATGGTACCATGTGTAGCACAAGCCCATTATCCTCCAATAAATTTAGAACATGACATCAGCGCCACTTTCAAATATTGATTTTTATACATTTACTGATAAGAACATTACTAAATGCAAACTGAGTGGTACTTCTGTGATGCCTACCACTGCTACAAATATGTGATGGCCATCTATATGTGTTGTCCCCACAGTGGGCCAATAATCAAGAAGCCTGAATCCTCACTCCCCAATAAGACTCCCCACTGGTACAGCTGTGGGGTTAGGTCCTCAGCCAAGTGTCTAAGCCAAATCCTCCAGCACCCTCTCTGTAAACCCAGTGCTTTGTGTCCCTGCCCCAAGTAGCTGGCACACACACACACACACACACACACACACACACACACACACACACACACACACACACACACACACACACCTGGGAAAGGCTGGCACAGATTTACCTGCTATGTATGCCCCTTCTGCCTAGAGTATAAGGTAGTTATCACCACCAACAGACACTCCACAATCAGCTACTCTAAGACCCTTAACAAAGGGTGTCCAATTATACTGTGTAATATTAATAATTATACAAATGGTAGTAGTTCACCAAGATGGCTAGGCCTTCTGGAGTGGCCCACACAGTGTCACCAAATAAATATAAACACTTTCAAAGGTTAAATACTTTCTACAAGGATGAGCCACAATAAAAGTTTAAATATATTGAATAATAAATAATAAAAGAACATGAAAATATTGAGTATATATTTACAGTAAACCATAGAGTACAAATCACAGAAAATATTGAAATTAACATTGATGGACAGACTCATACAAATAAAGAAAAACACCCTCTGAACTAAGCTTCACTATATTCCTGACTGACTCTTAAATGATTTTGCTGTTCCCTAGTTAAGTTACTTACTGCCACAAGGCAAGATGCTGTGGGTGAGTGTCCTCAGGCTCTCCAAAACAGAATAATCAATAATATGAGATTTCGATGTGTGATATCTAAAATATAATTTCCAAGAGGGCTGGCAGAATGACCTCATCTGGTCACCTGACTCTAGGTTTTCACAGTATTCCTCTTTGAAGTTGAGACAGGAATTTAGCACAGAAGGCCACAATACGCACTCAATTTTCTTTATGGCAGTGCCTGGGGCCTCCCTTCTTTTCACTGAGCTAATGAACAAAGGCTCTGTCCAAGACCCAGCATTTCCGGCCCCATTCAGCACTGTGGGCTGTCATTTTAATGGTTTAACAGCTCATTTACATTTCCCTTATTTTTCTTAAAGTTAACCTTTTCTGTCCCAGTGTCCTCTATAAAAACAGATACATTTAATTCAGTCACAGTAATACATGTACATTTCTTTTCACTTCAGCAGGGTGCACTGCTGATACATTTCAACACAAGCAAACCTCACAAATACATTTCCAGCACAAGACTCTGTACAAAGCAGTTTGATATACAAATGACATACAATTCTAATACATTTGGAACACAAGCATTTTGTATAAATCAGTTTGATATTCAAAGGACATATCATTCTTTATAAAACTCCAGCTAGTTATGCTGGTACTTGCCCATATCATTACAACCTCAGTGAGCATTTCTCTGTGTTTTTGTTTTTCAGATATGAATGATTTGTAAATCATGATGGCAACTTCAAGGAGGCTGTGATGTGTCTATGCACCCAACTGGATAGAAGGGGACATTACTCAGATGTTGACGGTCTGCGATGGATTGGAGCAGAGGACCTTTGGTATGATCAATGTGTGGAAATGGATCATAAGGGAGCAGTGACAGAGGATGGGGATTTTCTGCACTGGAGTGCAGATTCATCACCACTATGATGACCTGCGTTGGAGGGATGCAGCTGAGCTTCAAAGGAGGGTTTGATGAAGTGCAGAGGCAACCCATAGATCCTTACAGTAAGCACCAATATTTTACATATTCCTTATTATTCCTACAGATTTTACAGAGATTTATTTGACACATATATATCACATACATTTTGATATAAACACATTTTAGCTGCTGTGTGAATTTGCTCATGGAGATAATTTATTAGATTTTGTAGTCACTGTCCTCTTGACTATGGGTTCGATACCCATGTTATTTTATCTAATAATTAATTAATAACAGTAACTATGACATTTGAAGTTGTGCATACATTTCACAACATTTAAATGCATAATTTTACATAGCCACTGTCTTCATGTATCACTGATGCCTAGAGCTCCTAGGCCACTTATAACTGTGCATTTTGTAGTTTTTCCAATATAGTCCCACTATTTGGCCCATGTATATATATATATATATATATATATATATATATATATATATATATATATGTAGGTCTACTTCAAAAGCACAAAAGCCCAGAAGATCGAAACACAGAACACGAAGACCAGATGTACAAAACCGCACAACACTGAAAGACCAGAAGCGCGAAATTCAAAATCCCGATATTACGGAATTTTGAGTTAGCATTTCTGGTGTTGTGGTACAGGTAAGTATGGATGTGTAAGTGTGTAAGAGTATATTTGAGGGTTATTGGTTTGTGTAAGTGTGTGTTGTGACTGTGGTGTGTGTGTGTGTGTGTGTGTGTGGGACTGTAATGTGTGGGTGTGAGTTTGCCTTGTGTGTCTGTCTGTGAGATCTCGGAGTTAGAATTTTGAAGTAGAGGGGGTGTGGGGGGCGCAGCCCCCTGCCTATCTCTGTTGTAGGATGTTGTGTTAGGGTGTTTGGGGCAGTTTTGTGTGTGTGTGTGTGTGTGTGTGTGTGTGTGTGTTTTGTATATGTTTTACAGTTTTGTGATTTTGAGTTTCGTTGTTGTGAGTGTTCGGTGTTATGTGGTTTCATGCATGTAGTCTCAGTGTTTTGGGTTTCGTTGTAATGGGCTTTCGTTTTTGTGTAGTAGAGCCATATTTCATATATATATATATATATATATATATATATATAGATATATATATATATATATATATATATATATATATATATATATATATATATATAATATGGATGGTGTTATTATCATGTTTTAGCTGCTGTGGGAATTAGCTTGTGTGACTAATTCAGTAAACTTTGTAATTACTGCTTTCTTGACAGTGAGTTTGATTCCTATGTTGTTATGTTATTGAATAATTAAATAATAACCATAACTATGTCCTTTGAAGCTGTGCACTTCCACAGTGGTGCAGCGGTAGCGTTGTTGCCTCACAGCAAGAGGTTCTCCTGTTCGATTCCCAGCTGAAGTGCTGGGAGTGCCTTCTGTGTGGAGTCTGCATGTCCTCTCCGTGGTTGGGTGGGCATTCAAAAGACATGTGTAAATGGGCGTGCCTTCGTTGAAGGTTGAACATCGAGCTGCCACCTTGGCGTTCGTGAAAATCAACTGCCAATCATTAGAGGACCGGAGTTCCGCTGTGGCAACCCCTGACTGGGAAAAGCCGAAAGACAACAACAACAACATGTCCTTTGAAGCTATACATATGTTTACTATATCTAACTACATCATTTCATTTAGCCATTGTCCCAGTGCATTACTGACACCTATAGCATTTAGGCCATGAATGACTGTGCATTTCATAGTTTTCCATTATAGTCTCACTGTATCACCTATTGGACTGTTACAAAGTGGAAGACATACTAGTATATAACTGACTTACATCATTCTACCTACACAAGTACACACACATGTTTAATTAATGTACAAATTAATGTCTGTAACATTGGTTAAACATATTTGATTACATATGTGTTGACAGCTGTTATGTCCTCACTATGAGAAGTGTAAAAATTGTATGCATTTTCCATATTCTGCCATTTGTTGAAGGATTTCTAATAAACAGTTGCAGTAGCTGTTATCTACAATGAAAGCCAAGTACAATTTAGCTTGACCTGTAAAACAACATTCCAGTATGTCTACATTTTGGCCTGTTGTGGGTTCAAAACCACATAGGAAAATATGTTACCTTGTTTAACTTTACCCATAACATTTTTTCAAGAATCATATTGCAGTAGTTTATATTATGTTTTAGGTTGGGCATGGTAACAGCACACTGGTCTAGGTTTTCTAGAAATGATGCCATAATCCATAATGGCCTAATAACATCAGTTGTTGAACAATGGTGCTTAAAGAGCAGTACTGGTTTGTTTATGAGTAGTATGTACTGAGTGTTAGCTCCACTTCCAAGGACGTAGACCTGCATGTCTACATTTTGTGCACTGTGTATTCAAGTCTTGAAAGGGGCACACCTGTCTTAAACTATTATACACATGCCATATACCCATAACATTCTTTTTGAAATGCATATCAATCTTACTGATAATCAGTAAAGAGAGCTGTTGTGAATAACTCAGTTATTCATCAAATTACTACTGATATATCTGTAATCCACAACATTCCATTAACAACAGTACCTGTACATCTTGTTAAATTCTGTTATACGTCTGAGGAATTTATTATGTTATTATTGTAGTCCGTTGACAATGCTATGAAGCACTGCTTTGTCATGAAATACTGAAGTCAATTGCACAACAGGCTCAAACTGTAATTTTGAATTACTATGATGGGCCCACTAACAGGAAGATGTATGTCTTTGACTAAGTGATGTACAATTTTAAAGAATAATGGTCTTCACATATACCTTTCTGTGTCCATAATGGACAGTAACATGTATGGTTCTGTTTACACAGTCTGGATGTTACAAGACACTGTCACACTGTATGAGGAATGCATTATCTCAATTACTGTTAATTTCTCTGAACACAGTGCTGACATGAATGCAATGTGAAAACAGTTTAGCTATAAGAGCAGTACATGTTCATAGTTTGCAATCCTAAGCCAAGATCATTCCTAGTATACCATCCCCCATCAGGATGATATCATAACATTAACTCTTTTCAATGCCTGGAAAACATCGTTTTACAACTGAGATGTGTTAGGTAAGCAGATAGGTCTGAAATTTAGAGTTTGGATGTAGGTTGCATACCATACCTCTCAACTGTACAGATTTTCACAGAATGTCCAGATATTGACCTCATATTTTTGGTCCATTTTTTTCTTTCAGTTGTGGTTTCCTGGCAAATTAGTGGCAAATCATTAAAGACTGAAATTAGAAAATAATGACAGACATTTGATTTTCTGAGTTCATATATTTCAGGAAATTCATGCTGATGCAAAACCTTCTATCAACTTTCTAAGTTTGTAAGAGCAGTATTTAAAAACTGTCCTATTTTCTGGGCTTTGTCCTGCTTTTATTTATGTCTTTGTCCAGATTTCTTGCTCCAAGGGGTTGAGAGGTATTGCACCTCCAGGCTTGAATCTCAAGTCCTGCAATCTGTGCTCATAGTTGTTAACACCTGAATGTTACAATGTCAACTGAGTATTGTGCTAAACTAAGGTTCTTCAGAATAACAGTCTACAAAGTGTATTGTGAAATGTTTATCCTTGTTATTTAATTAATAATTTTAAAATAGTTTTGTTTTATTTTAGATGACGAGGACCACATTCGAAACAGATGTGCATTGAGCAGATGCACAGGTTTGAAGAGCACCGGAAGGAGAGAGCTATGTTGAATATTTCTTGCATATTATGAACTGAGATGCACATTCCACAGTTTTCAGGCCAGAAATTTTAAAAATACATGTTGATTGATTAGAATGCAGGAATACCCATCATGCATTAATAACTTAAGTGAAATCAGCAAATGGTAGCTTTCATGAGTTTTGTATTTTTGATCCATTTTGTTAGCACACATTTTTTAGAAATACAACCACAATACAAACAACAGTTAGTTGTGTATATCTGACAGAGAGGTTATAAGTTGAATGATTTACATACAAGTGTAAGTGTTGTGACTATTGTTTATGATGCATGGTTTGGAACTCTTACATGTTTGTCTGTGTTTTCTACTGGTTGATCTGGTGTGCATATCCTGTTTCTTCAGAGAGTGAATGAGTGTCTGTGGTAACAGTGTTAGCACAGCTGTTTACAGACTGTGTGGCATAGCCTTCAGTTCAACTTTGGTATTGCACCTGCCTTATACAACATGTGTATGATTGTAAAAACACTGCTATAGCTTAGGTTGACTGACACATGAGCAGGTACTCATTTGATAGCAGCAGTTCATAATGAGCACACCCTGCAGGTCAACATGCAAACATTAAAAAAAAACAATGATAGAGCATAGGCTGACTGCCACTTGAGCAGGTACCCATTTGAAAGTAGCAGGTCATAATCAGCAGTCATGTTCCAAAATATTTGTATTGTAAGCCTTCTGATTACTGGTTATTTCTGGAGAGAATGTGTACAGCTGTACACATACAATACTACTATTAACAGATAAATTACATTCAGTTATGGGTACACTTTATTGATTGAACATATTACATTGTTTTTAGTGTTGTACTCATCATACTGATGTGTG
Organism: Protopterus annectens; assembly: GCF_019279795.1. Taxonomy (NCBI): domain Eukaryota; kingdom Metazoa; phylum Chordata; order Ceratodontiformes; family Protopteridae; genus Protopterus; species Protopterus annectens. The sequence goes on from NC_056744.1 coordinate 787,709,992, forward strand.
TTCAGCCAACTATCATGTTGCCTGTCTCCGAAGTTTGTCAGATGTTGTGGCTATTGTCCACAATAGTCTCCAGTATCTTTCTCATAATTTATACAATGGCATGTTGTGTCCATTCATATACGTAAATGAATGTAGACAGTAGAATATGTTTGGTGACCATTTATACATTTTTACAATCTTAATGGCGTATCTGTGTGTGTGTGTGTGTGTGTGTGTGTGTGTGTGTGTGTGTGTGTGTGTGTGTGTGTGTGTGTGTGTGTGTGTGTGTGTGTGTGTGTGTGTGTGTATGTGTGTGTCTAAGTATATAGAATTGACCAGAAAATAATACTGTTATCCTTTTTATGATTATGCCATATCGGGCCATGGGTAACTGTTCAAAATGGCTGTATCTCATTTCCCATGTAAATTGTCATCATAGCAATATTGTGTTGTGCTATATTTTTCATGGGATTGTTCTGTGCAATAGACATTTTCTTTTCTCTTGTGTTTTGCAATTAAACTTTACAGAGCATGGTACCCGAGGGCATTCATCAGTCTGAAGATGATGACATGCACGTGTGAAACCACTGCCTGAACCATCCAAAGAAGATGGTGAAAACTATGATGATGAGGCGCCTAGACCTGCCCCTGCTTTAGACATCCTGCCTGCACCACAGAGGAGAGGTCACCATGACCATGAGAGAGATGATTTTGGGGAGGAGATCAGGGAGATCATTACTGATGTGTTCCAAACACATTTGAAGGACATGATTGGGACCTTCTTTAATGAGATGGCATGGGATATGGAAGATTTGTTGAAGATGATAGCTCATGAGATCATTCAGGAGTCTGATCCACATCAGCCTGGTCCTTCCAGTCAGTAGGTATTGTTTGTGTTCTCCACTTGTGTTCTGATGCCAAAATGGTGATTTACATTTAATTGATTGGACTGTATATGCACTCTTATGCATGCATACCATGTATTTGTCATGCTTATGTGTTACTATAGTGTGACATTTACTGTGGTTTCAATGTGTGCATGACACACATTAAGACATTACACCATCCACACATATTCAACTGTCCATGTGTTGTGGCAGTTAACCTGTTGATAGTGCTGCAAAAGGCACTCTGTAAACATTTGACTTACTGGGACCACTGTCAGACAACATATTCTGTCCATAGTACAACAGTAACAGTGTCATATGCCTTGGATGTCTGTTTTGCCATATCAGGTATGTGCAACACACAGACATGTCATTCCACATGGTTTTGGATGACAGTTGTCATGATGTCCCACTCTCATGATGTGGTGTTGTGTCATGGTTTGGCAATACTGATGCCATGTGGGATCAGATATAGGTATATCATTGTATGTGCAGTCCTCCTTATTTGACTGCATCAAAGAGCAAGGTAACATTCATTTGTACACAGTGTTATGGATTAGAAAGTCTTTCACAGTACATTACAACATGTTTGTTGTATGTAGCATTTCCACACCCATAATGTAGTGACATTGGCGTACACCTTCCGTAAAGAGTCGTATACATAACACTTGTACATATGCATGCACATAGTCAGATACATACTGACACAGATATGTAGCTTTGACAAATGAACACTCAGTGATGTACTGCAAATGTGCTGTAATGATGCTCACACAGGTCTGCTCTGCTCTGTAATGAGCCATGTTGTTGACACACATATGTGCTTTTTATCTGACATTTGCATGACAGTATAGGTGTATGTGATTGAAATGTTTTAACATGCTTTCCTATGCATGTTGATTTGACATGATTGCACATTACTGTGTATGTGTGTTTTATACATGTCAAGTTTTGTGGCTATCAGCAGTCCACCTGTCCATTTGACATAGACATGCATTTAAACAAATGGAAAATGTATGTGTCTTCTACAGCACCCTATGAACTTTACTTATGCATTTGCATTGTGTTACCTTACCACGTCATGTTTTACCATGATGTGGTCCTAGGTTGTCCAGCTCCCTACCACTTTAATATGTCCTTAGTGTTTATTGTAAGTATGTTTGCCTTTGTCAAAACTACTGTCCATTGCCAGTTATTAATTTGAGACAGTGAATGTATGCCAACTGTATGGCCATTTTACAATGCAAGACATGTGCACACAAGCTTCTGGCTAATGCTTGCAATACATCCTTGTTCTCATTCTACTTGTGTGTTACCCATTGTATTTTTTTCACAGCTGTGTGCACAGCCTGCTACATTCAATATTCTGTCCTGTTAGATTTTTTAACATATTATTATGTGTCATTAATGTATGTATATGTATTGACCTTGATTTCATGTACACTCCATTTATGCCACTGACACACATGCATACACATGTACAGCTGTGTGTTGTTTTTGACATGACATGTGTGTAACATACACACATTTGGTTGTGTACACCTGCATAGCAGCCTCAGCTGATTGTTTGCAGTAAGTGTGAGTGTTGGCAGGCCTTGAGGTGCCAGTGAATAACAGTCGGTCATCACACATGCGCAGTACAATGCTAACCATCAGGAGGGGGGAGGGCAGGAATGGAGGGTTTGTATAGAGTGGACAGCATCAGTGGTATGATTGTGGAAGTTGTACTTCTCAGTTGTCCAGATTTGCTTGGAGCATCCAGATTTTGCCTCAGGTTTGTGGTGGGCTGTTCAGGAAGTTCGTGATTTGCAATCAGAGGGTGAAGTCACTACATAACGATGTGCATTTCAGTTGCAGACTTTAAATACTTCAGGTACATGTTCACTCAAACCCGGTTATCCTATCAACTTGAAAGTTTATAAAAGCAATATTTACAATCTGCTGGTTTTCGCCACTGGGTCATGTAATTGTGTAGGTGGTGCTAATGTGAAACCTGTATTCCTTCAACTTTTTAAGTTTGTAAGAGGTATAGTTTAAGGTTGTCCCTATTTGGGCTTTGGTCCCACTTTTAATTATGTTTTGGCTGGATTTCTTGCTCGGAGAGGTGTAGAGGTATGGCAGGAAGGATGGAGTTTCTCAGTGAGGTGCTTGCAACCAACAGTCATTTGCGAGCATGCGTGAGGAAAAAGTAAATAAATAAGTAAATACATAAATAAAAAACTACCTATGAACCTTTAAATCAGCCATAGCAGTGAGTTTATATATTGAACAAGTATGATCAAGCAATTTGATACTGCTACATTGCATATTATGCTAACTGTTCAAACCTTTATTAATATATCTTTCTAATGATTTCTTATACTGCCCATGTATCAGCATGAATTTTGTTCATGCAGATCTTAAATTTGCAGCAAGGCAGTTTTGTAGATGCTCTTATTCGGTCTACATCATTTTTTTCAGAGTTCGTGAAAAACAGAGATTTGAGAGCATGCATGGGGGTGCTTGCAGACCATTGTGGGGGAGGGAGGAGGGCTTGGAAGCACGGGCGAGCAGTGGGAGAAGAGTTGTGTTCAGGTAAACAAATAAAAAAAAGCTGTATACTGCTAAATATGTTTCTGCATGACACAGTGGAGTTAATCTTCATATTTGCTACTTTATGTTGATTATTTTTGTTGCAGGTCTCCTGCTGTTAATCCCCCTAGATATATACTAAAAAAAGAAAAAAAAAAACAAATTGTTGCAGTTTGGGGTGGCAGTTTTGCCAGATTTGCAAAGAGGGGAGTGGAGGGAAGAGAAAGGGGGGGGGCATAAAATGAATGAGGGGTGGGTACATAGATGTATGCATACTGTGGCTGATTATGTTTTCTTTGTTTTTCTTTGTAGGCTGTGTCAGTAGGGGAGGCAACTTTTGGAGGAGCTGGAGCAGATGGCAGAGGTACAAATGTTGTGACAGAGATGGGTGGATATTGTGGCACAGTTGGAGGACTTGTTTCATGATCTGTCTATCAGCAAAACCCTGGTGGCTATGGAACAGGGTGGAGTTAGTCAGAAGAGAAGGCAACCAGGGAATGGCAAGCAGGTGACCAGAGAGAAGAGAACACATCAGTCACAGTCAAGAGAAGTGGTCACAGCAGAGGCTTTGGCCATGGACATAGTTCATGCTGCTCCTGCCGGTAATGACATGGTGGTGGAAGAGAGCACCAAGATAGCCATTTCCACCAAACACAGTTTATTAAACCATAAATCACATAACCAGCCACAAAAAACACCATAAACACTGACATATAATAATGCATTTTCATCAATACTGTTTTAGACAGTATTTTGAACAGTATATTATGGTGTTTTATCTAAGCACTGTTGGAACATTTATTGGTATAAAATGTGTTCCTCTATTTAGTTTATTTAATTAACCTTTTTAGGTTTTATTAGTATGGGTATATATTGGATGACATTTTGATTTAGGTTCTATCTTCTGATGAAGTCTGTGATACCATAGACAAAAACGCATTATTATATGTCAGTGTTTATGATGTCTTTTGTGGCTGGTTATGTGATTTATGGTTTAATAAACTGTGTTTGGTGGAAACGCCTATCCTGGTGTTCTCTTTTGGATTATTGGTTGTGTTTTGGGCACTATTCCTCCTTTTGTTGAATATGTTGGTAGAAGGTTCAGTAGGCATATCAGATATGGGACTAGTGGGGATCAGCCTGGGTGCAGGTGGTGAAAGGTCATGTCAGGAGATGGGGAACCACATACCTGGTTTTGGGAGCTGGCGGATTCTAGGCAGAGTGGCACAGATTTGGGGAGCAGCCTTCTGGGTTGGATAGCTCAGACTTGTGCAGAGATAGTTTGGCATCAACCATGGGGGGACAGATTCCCATTTGCTGGAGGTGGGGGTCGTATTTTGGGTTTTGACCAGGTAATTGGTTGGCTACACAGGCCCTGGGGCAGGGGAGTGGGGTGGCATTCTTGACCCCTCACACGCCGTCCTCAGTCAAAGTAAAGATCTGGAAGGTAGAGTATGGAGATATTTTTGATTTAAATTGACACGAATGGGGTCCAGAGGTTGCTGGAGGCAGACACTGCAAACAACGAAGATCTTTTTACAGCCTTAATGCCCTGGGACAAAGAAGGATGGGCAAATTGTGACCAAGAACTTGGTAGATTTGGGTATTGGGCTTTGTGATTATATGGCAGTATAGTTGGAGAAATATAGTACATTGGCCCTTCCACTCTTGGCATATTTCTTGATGATATGAGAGGCAAAATGGCTGCAGGCAGGTAATGCTTGGTTATGGTATGATTAGAGGTTTCATAAGAAGAAAGTGGTCAATCAGTCCCTGCATTGGGAGGTGAGGCACCTGGACATATGTCCGGCCACTATGATGGACAGCTTCAGTGCTGGTAGCAGGGGAGGTAAGGTAAGAGGAGAAGTGGTTGGGGTGTGTTGGCATTTTAACGTAGGGAGATGTTCATGGGCAGCATGTAGGTTCTTGCACACTTGTTCAAAGTGTGTAGACATACACCCAGTGGTGCAGTGTGGCCCTCAAGAAGGTAATATGGTCAGCCAAGCTTCATTTCATCTGCTCCGAGTGGGATATTGTCTGCAAGAGGAAGACTTAGGGACACATTCTCCCATTAAGGTGCAGGTGTTGCAGGTAATGCTCCAGCAATATCCAGATGTAGCAGTGGTGGAGGAACTAATTGAGGGATTTTCTATTAAATCAAAGTGGCAGGGGATAGAAAAGTTTGTAAGAACCAGAGATCAGTGCAGGGGAAGGAGATATTTTGGAAGCTTTGGTGGAGAAGGTGCGTCGGGCTGTTAGGATACTGGTTACATCTGACAGCCCCTTCTTTGAGAGTTTTAAGGTTTTGCCATTGGACGTAGTGCCTAAGAAGTAGGTGGGTGAATTTTGGATAATTTACCAAGTGTCTTACCTGGAGGGGACTTCATAAATGATTTTATTTCAGTAGAAGAAGTTAAGGTGAGTTACATGTTGTTGCATGATGTGGTGCAGGGCATTAGGGGGTTTAAAGATCCATGGTTGGTGAAGGTGGATATCAAATCTGCTTTCTGACTTCTGCTAGTATTGGAGGAATGGCCGCTGTTGGGCATGGTGGTTGGAAGCAAGTTTTATTTTGACAACGCTATGCCAATGGGATGCTCTGTAGCCTGTGCTACTTTTGAGAAGTTTAGCACAGCATTACATTGAATATGACAGCAGCAGGTGGACACTCAAAAGGTTGTTCATTACTTGGATGACTTCCTCCTAGTAGGTGAAGAGTGTGAGGGAGCTCTGGTATGTATGCGGGAGTTTGAGGGGTTGTGTGAGGAACTGAGGGTCCCATTGGCTAGACAGAGACTGGAAGACTCAGAGAAGTCATTAGATTTTCTGGGGTTGTTGTTGGATGTAGAATGCGGATTGTTTTGTCTACTGAAGGAGAAGATAACCCATTGAAAGAAAAGATAGCCTGGATGAAGATTAGGGATAAAGTGCAGGTTAAGGATGTCATGGAGCTTTTAGGGCTTTTGATTTTTGTATGTCGGGCTGTTCACCCAGGTCATACTTTTTGTAGGTCTGTGGTCTTTCTGCTGAAACAGGAGAAAAGCAAGCACCATTGAGTAAGTCTCAGTATGCTGACACGGGATGATTTAACTTACTGGTTGTCATTTATAGAGCAGTTCAATGGATTTTTGGATTGGGTTGGTCAATGGGATTTGCAGTTATTTAAAGATGCAGCAGGGGGTATTGGTATGGGGGCAGTTTTTGGGATGAGTGGTTTGCAGTTCCATGGCTGGCTGAGTGGAAGGATAATTGGAAAAAGGATGTTGCTTTCTTAGAGTTAATGTTGATTTGGGCTGCATCTGTGGTTTGGCAGGAGCGGTTGAGGGGAAGGAGGGTTATATTTAATTTGGACAACAGTGCAGTGGTTCGGGTTTTACAGGTGAAGATGGCTAAGTCTGAATGGTTACTTTTAGCTTTACATAAGTTAGTTTTACAGACTTTGATGATTAACTTTTCTTTTACAGGTGTGCATGTGGCAGGTGCTAGGAATGGGATTGCTGACAATTTCTCACCTTCAGTTTTCCAGGTTTAAGCAGTTAGCTCCAATGACATCAGAAGAACCAGAGGCAATGCCAGATGAGGTGTGGAGGATTGGGTCGCAATGACCAGGAGGTTGGTGGAACAGTCCTGGGCAGCTTCTACCAGGAGGGTATATGGTAGGGCATTGTGTGATTTTGATAGATTTATTTTACAGCTGCCCAAGGAGGAGGGAGTCTGGTTGGAAGAATTGTTATTAAAATATTTGGCTCAAGCCCATGTACAATGTAAAACAGTGCAGTCTGTTAAGGCGGACTTGACCGCAATCCATATATTTGCTCTTGTGGCAGAGTTGCACGATTTCACTAAACCCTGGACAGTTGGGCATATGTTGAAAGGCTGGGGTACAATGGATGGCTTGAATAAGGATAAGCGTTGGCCAGTGAGAAGGCAAGTTTTGAAAGTTTTATTACAGGGTCTAGCTTTGGTGAGTGGGGATTGAGTTGATTATGTTTTATGGGTGACATTGAGCTTATGGATGTATTGTGGGGCTTTTAGAGTGTCTGAGCTATTGTGGTCATTGGTATGGAAGTATGTCATGATACTGCCTGGGGCAGTTCACATTTGGTTGTGGAAATCTAATATGGATCAGATTGGGAGGGGCACGGAAATAGTTTTGGAGAAAAATAGGTGTGAACAGATGTGTCCAGTAGTTTGGACTAGTTAATTCTAAGCATCCTATAGGAGGAGTTCGCATGATCTGGTTTTCTGATCAAAGGGGTGGGTAAGGTGATAGATGGTCAGTTGATATATGTAATGAGAAGGCCTCTCCACTGTATGTTTTTTGTGGGTGAGAGGTTTTCCACCCATTCCTTTCAGATGGTTAGATCTTCGGATTTAGCAAAAGAAGGTAGTTCAACTGAAGTTATTAAGAGGGTGGGACACTGGTCTTCGAATGCCTTTTTGTCTTATATTAGTGAGTAATGAGATGGTCATTAATTTTTTTTTTTTTAGGTAACGAGATTGTCATCCTAGGCCACTCGTATGTTTATTGGGCAGCAAGGAGGGCTGCAGTTAGAATTAATGGTTCAGATTAGTGTTTACATCAGTTCAGGTGGAGAATCAGATGGCATGGCATTAGAGGCCTCAGTTGGAATCGGCTTATGCAGGAGTTTGCAGGTATACAATCTCAGATGTGGCCTCCTCAAGTCTTGGTGGTACATTTGACAGGTAACAATTTGGGTTTAATTCCAAAGTGACAATTGGTGTACCAGATAAGGGAGGATTTCGTAGCTTTAAAGAAGTAGAATCCATGTATGTGTATTGTGTGGTTTGAGATAATACGCTGTCTATTTTGGAGGCATGCTAATAGTTTTATGGCAGTAGAGCGCACATGGTGAGTTGTTAACTTTAGGTTGGCAAGGCAGCTGGGGGCAGTGGGCATACAGAAGATACAGCAAAAGGAGTTTTCTGACAGGGATTTGGTGTGGTTCAGACAGGATGTGGTGCACTTGAACAAGTCTGGATTAGATCTGTTTAATTTGAATTTAGGTTTATTTTTGGAGGATCTGGTGAAAAGCTGGTATTAGGTGAGAGGGAACAGCCTAGGTCAGGCTGGTGGGCAGAGAAGAGGTGCAGGCTTGTCACTCTTCTGTTCCACCTCTGGTGTTTGGGTTGGTGTAAGGAAGTTTGGGGGTGAAAATGAATGGCTGGACACTGCTTCCCCTGTGGTTTCTGGATGGATATATGGATTTTGGTTTGAAAGTGAGTGTTTTGATGCTGCTTCATGTTTAAGAATTAGTGAGCGGAGGTAAGGATGATGGTTATTCGGGCAGGGTGAGCAGATATACACTGCCCTAATGAATGGCTAAAGGATGTTTTCTTGTGATTAACAAATAAATTGAAACAATGCCATAAAGAATAAAGTTATGATGCAATAAGTTATGTTTATGAATTCAATAAAAGGTCATAATAAGTCCTTTTGGTGTGTTGTCTTTTTATCGAAGTGGACCGTGACATATTTATTCTGAGTTACTGATATCTGCAGCAGTACATGGCCAACTCTCACAACTTAATTTTTAAAGCTCCATGTGAACATGATTTTGTAACAGGAGAGAAAACAAAGCAAATGATACAATGTTTAACTATTTAACACCATGTTCAACCAGGTATACTAAATACATAGCAGATTATGAAAATGCATAAAGCAGCTGCCCCAACAACAGTTAATATTAAGTCTGACAGTTTTCAGTTAGTTCATTTGCGAAACATATTTAGTAGAGATCACTGAGCCATGCTGAAATTGTAAGCCGCGGTGGCACAGCAGTAGCATTGTTGCCTCACAGCAAGAGGTTCTCCTGTTCGATTCATGGCTGGAGTGCCTTCTGTGTGGAGTCTGCATGTCCTCCCCACGGTCGAGTGGCCTCCGAAAGACATGCGTGAATGGGTGGGCCTTCGCTAAAGGTTGGGCATCGGGCTGGCAACTTGGCACCATAAAAAAAAGTCTACTGCCAATCATTAGCGGACCAGAGTTCCGCTGTGGCGACCCCTAACCAGGAAAAGCTGAAAAGACAAACAAAACTGAGTTATGCTGAAATTAAACTTTTGAATAACCACTAAATGAGTCGTTTTCCTTAAAGGAGAACTCTATCCAAAAGTCAAGTTTTTCTTTCTAAGTGATTTTCCTTCCCTGTAATCTAACGCTAAAAACTTTACATACAAAAAAAAGCATCATTTAATAATTGTGTTAGCCTTTCTTTCCTGCATTTCTCTCATCTGTTACATCACAAAGGCTACTAAGAGTGGCAGAGTAATTCGATTTTGTCACTTATCATAACTACAGAGCCATTAAGAAAACAGTGACTCTTAATGATATTAAAAGGTGCCTTATCGGTTACAGATTGCCAGCATCACACCTCAGATAAATAGTGTAACCTGGAGTCTGAATAAAGGCAGGGCTTTCAAGCTTAGTTTTCAAATGCAAATGCCTTTCACTTTAATAAAACTCAGTGCTACAAAGAAAGAAAGCAAATGTGTTTGTGTAGCTCTTCTTTCTTTCTGTCAGTATTTGATTTTGCATTTTTCTGCACTGTAATTTCTGTAAAAGTGTAAGTGTCTTCTGGTGTTTTGTTAAGGCAATTTTTGCATTCTATACATTGTTTTGTTGAGACAAGCTGGTGAGTTGGGAAAAGAAGGTTAACATCAAAGACTTTAATTCTAGCTACAATATTTAAAACTGTGAATGCAACACAAACCATCACAGCCCGAGTAACATCTATTAACCACATGGGTCAGATGTTTTAGACTTGAACACTGAACTACAGTTGTTACTTTGAAAAGAACAATTAACTCAGCAACATTTTCAAGCCTATGAAATGCGGTGGTGGTGCTGCGGTAGCGTTGTCGCCTCACAGCAAGACGTTGTGCCATTCGATTCTCAGCTAGTGCGTCTTCTGTGTGGAGGCATGCGTGAATGGGCATACCTTCATTGAAGGTTGCGCATCAGGGCTGGCAAACTCGGCATGTAAAGAAAATCTACTGCCAATCATTAGCGGACCGGAGTTCCGCTGCGGCGACCCCTAACTGGGAAAAGCCGAAAGACACAAACAAACATTTTCAAGCCTGTCATTCAAAAATTCTTTAAAATGTTGTAACAGAGATGACCACTAATGAAAATCAAAGGAAGCAAATTAATTAAAAATGTGGATTAATACTGACAGTCACAGCAACGTTATAAACTGAGAGAGAAAACCACAGTAAATGATCCCCTCATCCTAAGGATTTCTTTCTGTCCCTCTAACATGATATCAGGAAGGCAAAGGCATTGACTGTAAAACAAAATCATGCTAGCCATGGCAGCCTCCTTCAGATCATTTTGGGGTAACAGATTAGAAAATAATAGTAACCATTTAGTTTGATACAGAGGAGTTAGCAGTGCAGAAAAGATTTGCTGAAAAACATGTTTTTTTTTTCAGTTCTCCTTTAAAGGCACTTCATTTGGCCAACCTAAAAATCTCTTGTGCTACCATAATCTTTATTTTCATCAAATGAGGTGTTTCTTGTGTATGAATGTGGAACCCACACAGTTTATTGTGTAGACTAATGACATGTACTTTGAAAATCTTGCTCTCATTTATGGATGGCTCGCTATGGGCACTGCTTACTAAATATATAATTTCAATATGTTTGCTCAATACTAGGTGGTGAAGGAATTCCTAGATTCCAAATATTGTTACACATTTAAAATTTCCCTCCTGACTCCACTGAAAGTGAAATTTGTTGCTAGCAGTGCATATATGAATTTATACATACATGCATATATATATATATATATATATATATATATATATATATATATATATATATACACACACACACACACACACACACACACACATATATATATATATATATATATATATATATATATATATATATATATATATTTATTTATTTATTTATATGGTTCTAGGACATTTCACTGAATGCACATTTCACTGAAAGTTAAATTACTGTGCACTTTTCACTGAAAGCTCAATTCACTGAAAACTCAATTCAGTGAAACAGATTTCACTGAAAGTTATATATTGCCTTTTCCCCACTGTAGTGCAACCCTGGAGTTAGCATATATAGTAAGAGGGGATGTGGGGGGCATAGCCCCCCACATATTTTAAATATTTTTAACTATATACACAGATACTTACAATTCCAACATATTACTGTTTTCTGAACATAATATATACTTAAAAAATGTGGGGGGCTATGCCCCCCATACCCCCTTTACTATATATACTAACTCCAGAGTCGCACTACGGTGGGGAAAAGGCGATATATAACTTTCAGTGAAATGTGTTTCAGTGAATTGAGTTTTCAGTGAATTGTGCTTTCAGTGACTTGTGTTAAGTCATTTGAGATTCAGTGAAATGTGCATTCAGTGAAATGTCCTGGACCCATATATATATATATATATATATATATATATATATATATATATATATATATATATATATATATATATATATATATATATATATATATATATAAAACACGTATACGAAATGGAGTTGGAGTATGCTATATAGTTCTATGATCTAAAGAACTGTTAATGCGATTGAGTAATTATGAGTAAGAACTGGCAGTTAGTGTTGTAGATCTACAGCAGAAAGTTACTATGGGACTATATAAACTACTACTGTTGCCACCTTATATTAATATATCACATTGTCATAAGTAAGCACTACTTTTTAGCTATTTTTAGTTAGAATTCTAGCTCTGTTTAATAATGTACATTTATTCAGATGGTAAATGTTTTGTCCTTCTAATTACCATTAGTGTGCAGGACACAAATCTGTCCTGCCAACAAGTCCTATTGATGTCACAGACCAGGGTGCAGTAGTCGCTGGGAGACAAATCTGTCCCTTCAGCATGTCCTGTTCAAGTCGCAGGCTATATTTAGGTCTCTGGAATGGGTAGCTCTAGTCCCATTTGATTTATGGATGTGCAGCAAATTCATTAGGTTTGGGTAGGAGTTTGCTCTGTAAGGCAGGCATAAGTCTGCCCTAAGAAGTCTATACAATACTGAGAATAGTGACAGAGATTTTAGTTGGCCTGTGTAAGGCACATGTTGGAGTCCCTTGATCTTCTTAGTTAGAAACCTCTGAGGTCTCTCCAAATGCTGCAGGTGCTTTGTATGGTACATACCAAAAGGGGTATTATACTCAATTATTGGCCTGATTAGTGACGAGTATAGAGGGGTTATAACCTCCTTTGCTCTAGAGGCGATGACTTTGCTAATAAAGTGTGCTGCGTAGAAAGACTTCCTTGCTACAGTAGACACATGGTAGTCAATGTTAAGGTCACAGTCTACTTGTGATCCCCAGATCTCTTATCACTTCGTAGTACATAGGGTATTGTTGTTAATCTGATAGTGTGAAGGGACATTGTTTTTGCTGAAGGGAATGATGATGATGCATTTCTTTGCATTCAGTTTGAGACTGTAACTAAGAAAACAGTCATTGGTCTGAGTAAGACCCACCTGATGTATACTGACATCATTTAGGGATTCAATAATTGCACCTGATTTGCTGTCATCCTCAAACTTGGTCAGCCACAGCACCTTAGTTTTGGCCTGAACTTCTAAGAAGTATATAACAAACAGTATTGGGCCCAGCAATGACCCTTTTGGCACCCCACTGGTGACAGGTCTGCTGGTTGATGTGGAGTCACCCACTTTGATAGCGTGTGACTGGTTTGTGAGACAATCGGCAACCCGTCTTACAAGAAATGGGGTTACATTCAGTTTGCTAAGTTTATTGGTAATGCCTGAGTGTGGATTATGTCAAAGGCCTTTGCCAAGTTGACATATTCTGTGTGCACAGATTTGTCCTCGTCATTAGCCCTGGTCACATTTTTGAAGAAATCCACCAGGTTTAACAGGAACAATCTGCCCTAGACAAAGCTGAATTGGGTCAGATCCAGGGTTTGGAGGTTGCCTATGTCTTTATTTATGAGGTCCATGATGATACGTTCCATGGCTTTATAGATGAGGCTGGTCAGACTTATGGGTCTATAATTCCCTGGGTCTGTTGCTAAGCCACCTTTGTGGAGGGGAATAACTGTTGCTGTTCTGCATTCCACAGGAACAAAGCCAGTGGTTAGACTGTGATGGAATAGAGTGCTTAATGGTGATGCGAGTTCATGTTTTAGTTTGTCTAGAAGACAGTCTGGGGTGCTGTCTGGTCCCATACATGCTATGTTTTTTGCCTAAGACAAGGCTTTAGTGACCTGTTCTTTGGATATGTAGGGTGGTGGTGGAGTTGGGACAAGGTTTGTGATAAGTTTGGAAGGGATATGGGAGTGAAAATTTTGCTAGATCTGTCCAAAGTTTAAGTGGCAGGATCTGAATGGCAGTGACTGGATAGACTATAAGTGATGTATAATGTTTGCAGCTAAAGTGGTGTCATGTTGAATGTTTTTCATTTATATAAATTCCCACCCACCCCCAGCGCTGTTAGCCTTATACTTCTACAGCCACACCCCCTCCCCTTATCACCCTATCACTGACTACTTCTACTTAACAACCCCACCCCAACCTCAATTCCTTAAGCAGTTTATACATTTTAAGTCCACCCCCTAACCTCTCCACTCTACTTCATCCTCTATTGCTAACATTATACAGCCTTCTCTCCTAAAGCCACCTCTATTTTATTTTATTGTACACTTCTTCTCTCAACCTACTCTACCTCTTACAGCACTCTCTCCTTCTCCCACCTCTATTTTAACATATACTAGACACCTTCCCTCAACTTACTCTACCGCCTTACCTTCACATCCTAATGGCCCTAACACAAGTATATTCACACAAACCTACTACTCTTAACTACTATTCTAGTTTCTCTTACTCTACCATACACACTAACCTTCATTGAACACTTCTCTTCCTGAACACCACCACCCCTACCAGCAGACTCTACCAGTTTCTCTCATACACTCCCTCAACCACATTAATATAACCTCCATTTCTATCTACATACTTCCAAAGTACCATTGATCTACCCATGTTACTTACTTCCATGACAAGAAAACCCCATACAGCTACTACAAATACCTAAAGTTAATACAATACCCTCAACAACACCCCCTATTAGATGGTGGTATTCATCCAAACCTCAGCCCCAATACAGGTGTTCCCAGTAACCCACACAACCTAACATATCATGCTACCATTACTCAAAAAGGCCATCTAACTCCCTCTTGATAGCTCACCTCAACATCTATAGCGTTAACAATAAAATTACCCACCTACAAGCACTCTTAGAAGTGCACGCATTTGATATTCTCTGTATTACAGAGACACGGCTAAAGCCCTCAACTCAGAACCATGAAATTACCCCTCCTGGATATAATATCCTGAGATGTGACCACAAAACCAAAAAGGGTGAAGGTGTAGCCATTTTGTATAAGTCAGAACTCCAAGTTTCACCCTTCAATGTGCTCCTGCCCTCAAATACTAATGCAGAAACCCTTACTGCTAAACTTCAAATCAACAACTCCAAATCTGTCTATCTAATTTGCTCCTATCTCCCCCCTGGAAACAATATCAATACTCTTGAAAACATACTTAGTTGCCTCTCTACCCACCTACCTCAGGAAACCATTGTGCTAGGTGACTTTAATATAGACTGGGCAACCTGTAGCTCCCCTAATCCTATCAATCACATAAATCTTTACGGATTCTCACAAATAATAACCACACATACTAGAATCCATAAACCAAGAAGCAAAGAAACCACCCTAGACTGGATCCTTCTAAACAGCCATATTGATACTTATAAACCAGGAACCCTTCCAGATGATATCAGTGACCATGCTCTAACCTATATTATTAAACAAAGAGTTCTTAGCCCTAATACTAATATTTTTAAAACCTCCCATTCTAATAAAACTTTCATCCAGAGATCTTCCAAAATGAACTGAAAGCATGTGACTGGTCACCAATGTATCATCTTCAACTTGATGAAGCAGTGACCTACTTTAATACTAGATTCCTACAAATCCTAGATTACCATGCCCCCTATTGCTCTTCCTGAAAAAGTACCAAAATTGCCCCATGGCTCACAAAACAAACTAGACAAAAGATCCTCTTAAGAAATAAAATGTGGTCCAAATGGAGAGCCTCTAAAAGTCCATCAAATCACCTTTACTTTAAACAGTTAAGAAATGCCACCAAAAAAGACATTCTGGAAGACAAAAAAAAAACTATTACCTTCACCTCCAACAAACCTAGCAACAAAAACCACAAAAGTTCTGGTCAGGCATCAACAAACTACTTCAGTCAGGGCATTCTAAAATTCCTGCACCATCAGGATTCAACCATAATAACTCTAACCAAATAACTGATGCCTTTAATAACTATTTTACTGAAGCCATTCAAACCCTAGCTAATACATTACCACCTTTTACCACTTCCCCATTAAATACCATGAATAGTCCAGCTCCAACCTTTCATATACAACCTGTACCTATATCCCTCATTTGCAACCTCCTTCAAAAACTCAAACCATGCACCCCTTCTGCTGACTGTCTTCCAGCTGAATACCTGCAAATTGCAGCTAAAGCCATTGCCTATCCCATCTCCATCCTTATAAATAGAACAATTTTAGAAAGCACAATCCCTTCCATATGGAAAGTCTCCCATATCATCCCTCTACATAAAGGTGGGACATCTACTGAGCTTTCCAACTTTCGGCCAATCACCTTACTCTCTCCAATAGCTAAAATAATGAAAAAAGGCATCCACAGACAACTACTTGACCACCTTCTCCATAATAATTTACTTGCCAACTGCCAGCATGGCTTTAGACCTTTCCATAGCACAACAACTGCCCTGCTATCCTTTTCTGACTGTATAAACAAAAATCGTAACAATAACTCTCTTTCCAATGCACTATTTATTGACCTTTCAAAAGCCTTTGATATGGTTAACCATCACATGCTTATTGATGTACTAAAAGCCCAATCACTTGACCCACAAGCAGTACGCTGGTTTAAATCTTATTTAGAAAACAGACAGCAAGCAGTGCTTGGGGATAAAAATCTTTCTACATCCCTCCCTGTGAACATAGAAGTACCACAAGGCTCTATTTTATGCCCGCTTCTCTTGTCACTGTTTATTAATGATCTACATGCCAAAATTCCTCAAGCCAACTGCATACAATATGCAGATGACTCTACTTTAATATATTCAGCCAAGTCCATAACCTCACTCCAGACCCTCACCCAGACAGTATTTAACACTGTTGAAAATTGGTTCATGCAACACTGCCTCCTTCTGAACCCCAAAAAACCAAAATTATTGCTGTTTGCTCCTACTCAAAAGTCTTCACAACTTCACTTCACAGTAACCTCTAACAATGGAACTAGCATATCCCCTGACACTACAACTCATCTCCTGGGAATAACAATTGACAACAACCTTAGCTATATGATGACCATATTAATACTACTATAAAGTCTGTCAACAAAAAACTAGAAACCCTTTATAGACTCAAACCCTTCCTTACCCCTATAGCCAGAACCACTATTGCCCAGACCCACCTGATCTCTACCCTGTTCTATGCTTCTACAATATATACCAATCTTTCTAAAAACAACCTTACCAAACTTTCAACCAGTTACAATAACATAGCCCGATTTGCCACTGGCACCCCTTTTAGAACTCACCACTGTCACAACCTCAAACAAGTGGGATGGTTAGAACTGCAGAATCAACTAATCTGTCAACAACTTCTTATCACCCAAAAGATCCTTTACCACCCTAATAATACCCCAATCCTCACTAATCTGATCACCCCCTATAAAAATCTTGCAACACTATGCTCAGCTAATAAGCTTCTAGTTTCCACTATTAAATCCAACAACAAAGCTGGGGACTCACTTTTCACAAACACAGTGGGAAAAACTTGGAACCAGCTTCCTAGTGAACTTTCTACCCTTGCTTCCACACTGCTTTTACAAAACATCTTAAAGAATATCTTAAAACTCACTGGCTTTGTCCCTGCTCTAACCCTGACTGATATCTCATTTCCCATTCTTGCTCTCCCAATACTTCTCTACTCCACTGTTCTATGTTGCCTACCTGTAATAAAGATTCCTTCCTAAAAAAAAAAGAAAACATAATTTTGGGAATCTCCATATATTTTTTATCTCTCAAATGTTGTTTGTTTGTTCTCTGCATTTGTTCTTGGCTTAAACATACTAAAGAACTCTGCACAAGTTTATCTTACCTACAATGTAAACAATGTACTACAACTCATTTTACTATTGGTATATATTGTAGGCTTTGCCACTGCTGATGCTTGGAGCTTTTCTCCCCGGGCCTCTACTGAAAATGGACATATATCCAGTTAGACTAGCCCGGTCAACAAATGTAAAATAAAATAAAATAAATATAAATAAAATATGATTGCCTATGTCATATGTGAAAATTTAATAAAGATGTTTGTTGGAAAAAAATGCAAATGAACATTCAAAAAAAAAAAATCTGTCCGCTAGCAGGTTTGCTATCTCTGTTGGATCAGTGTGTATGATAGTCACTAGTTCAGCACATGCTTGGGTCCTACCTTTAAAGTCATGTACATAGCTGTAAAAGGCCTTATGATTATCCTTTCTGTGATTGTTAAGTTTTTCTCAAAGTTACCCTTAGAGGATTTGACATGTTGTCTTATTTGCCTGTTGAGGCTGAGGAGGGTACGTTTCCATTGCTGGGACCTCACCTTAGTTTTCTTAGACAGCAACCTTTTGCATTATTTGTAAAGTTTGTTGATGCTGGATGCCCATCAAGGCAGCTTGTTTTTACTTGGGGCTCTGGCTTTGATTCCCTCTGGAACAGCCAAGTCTATATACCTATACAAGTGATTGTACAGGGCTTTAGCGTAAGCTTTGGTCTGGTTACCACTTCCAGCTGGGGTGGGGCTTGCAGTGCATTTATACCTTCCCCTAAGAGGGTATAGTTTGCTTTGGTAAACATTATTAGTCTGACTTCACCCTTGTGAATAACATCAGCTAATTAGTGGGAGGAGCTGAGAAATAGCATTCTTTATTTAACTATCTCTTTTTAGCTGTATTGCTCGTTTGGCTTGCTTGCTGTACTCTGCCTCAATATTGCTGATCTCTGTCTGCATTTTATTTTTCTCACCCACATGCCTAAATGTTGTTGTATTCTTAAACTTGGTGGCTTTTGAGTTGCCCACCCCTACTAGAAATCTAATTTTTCACACCCCACTCAGTCTCATCTCATAAGCTCATTCTACTGAGTACAGAGAGGTCATTTGGGAAGACCCAGTCCCTTAGTTTCTTAACCTTGAATTATCTTTTGTTTCCTCCCTTCCAACTTAACTTAAAAAATGCAGTTTATTCAGCTGCTTTTACTGTACTAGTGTTTCTTCTTACTTTATTACTTCATTTTGCTTTTGCTGCTTGTTCTTAAAAAGTATTCAGTTGCATTTATTCTGCTGTATTTATTACTGCTTGTTAGTAGCCTGATTAAATTGTAACCGTTAATCTAAGCCTCTTAGTTTTGGTTTCAGCACTCAGGCTTCAGGCCAGTTGTTTCACATTAAGAAGGTTTGTGGTCTACACTTTTGTGGGAGGAGAGGGTAGCCTCTGCCCTTCTGAGCTGGGAGTTGCTGGTTGAAGGCATATTGTGTTTGCTTATTGTAATAGTTTTTTTCCTGAAATTGTTGTAGTTTGTTTGTTGTAGCACAGACTAGATTCAGACCTGCTGAATCTAGTTCTGTTTGTATAACTTGATCACTAAACCAGGCTATATTTTGTTGGAGAGGGTTCCCCTGCACCCTACCCTGCACCCTAGTGGCAAGAGTGTGTATATAATTGAAGTTCACTGGAACAGGGTTCAGTTTTGAGCTTTTTTATTGGTACATTTGTTTATATCAGTTTTCTCTTATTTGGTATATAAGCACCACATTTGTGTGAGTTTGCTCTTGTTTTAGCAAAGCTCCACGGAGTTTGGTGACCAACTACTGCTCTGCTGCATTTATCTGATCAATCCAAGGCATCTGCTGATCTCTGCAAAACTTAAGTAGAAATTTTCACTGTATATTGCACTTTTGAAATGCATTTTTACCACATCACTGCTTATTTGAACTCTTGTTTTTTTCTGATACTGTTGCACTTTGTTTGCTGTGGCATAGACTAGATTCAGACCTGCTGAATCTATTTCTCTTTCAATAACTTGAGCACTAAATCAGAGCATCTTTTGTTGGAGAAGGTTCCCCTGCACCCTAGTGTCAGGAGTGTAATGTTAGAACTCATCTGATTGAAGGTTGCTGGAATAGGACCCAGTTTTTAGCTTTTTTATTGGTTACTTTGTTTAAAGAAGTTTGTTCTCATTTGCTATATAAGCACCACGTTTGCATTGGTTTGCTCTTTTTTGCGCATTGTGCACTACTGAGCAGCAGTGTGCACCATTGGTGATTATAGATGCAAACCTCAAGGTTATGCTGCTGAACACTAGGAGATTAAACCAGAAACTGCACTCACTGGAAGCAGTCCTCAACTTAAAAGATGCTGACATTTGTGCAGAGACTGAGACCTGGTTTAAGGCTGCGGCAACCACCCCAACCATACTAGGTTATATTTCCTTCCTCACACTCAGACCACAAACTGAAGGCATGAGAACTAAAGGAGGTGGTGTGTCAATATTCATTAAAGACAAATGCACCTCTAGATTGATTAAGCAGCACGATTCTTACTTCAGGTGCAACTGACTGTAGGTAAGACCCCTCTTCAGGTCATTGCCAGTTATAGGACCCCTTTCATGAATCAGGACATCCACTTGAATACTTGGATCTACTTGAGTCAATTAAGATACAACCAAGCACCCTGGTTCTGGGTGACTTTAATTACCCATCCATTGACTGTGTAAATTATATGTGTTCTAACTCACTTGCCTAAAGGTTCATAGGTTCATAGATTCATAGGTTGGTACTAGGCTATCAGCCCTAGGGCCTATATAAGCCTAGCCATAACAATTCCCTGGCTATTTCTTCCCACACTGTTTACTTCCCTGGACCCCTGTCTAGCAGGGTGACTGACATGATCCCCGGGGTGAATTTCCTTTCTCCCATCCAATCATCAAGGTTCCTTTTGAAGAGGGCCAAAGAGGCGCTCTGCTTGACATTTATGGGCAGTCTATTCCAGAGTCTTGTGGGTCTCTGGGTCAGGAACCTATCCCTCCAGCATGTTTTGTTTATTGTGATGACAAGATTTAGATCCCTGGAGCATGTGGCTCTGAGGGATTGGGATATCTTTAAGTGTTGCATGTCCAACAGCTCTGGGTTTGACATGACTTTGTATGTTAAGCAGAGATTGCCTCGGAGTAGAAGATATGCGACAGAGTATAGCTGGAGTTTTTTAAGGAGGTCAGCATAGGGCATCTGCTTTAGGCCTGTGATTCTTTTAGTGAGGTATTTCTGTAGCCTTTCCAGTTTTTGCAGATGTCTTGAGAGGTACATACCAAATGGGGCATTGTATTCTATAATGGGTCTAATGAGGGATGAATACAGTGGGACAATGACCTCCTTTTTTCTGGATGAAAAGCCCTTAGTGATGAGGTGTGCCACATAGAAGAATTTCCTGACTGTTGTGGCAATGTGGTTATTGAAGGTGAGACCACTGTCCACCTGTGTCCCTAAGTCTCTCATCACACTTTCTGTGTTAGTGTACTGCCACCTATATGGTAATTCACGGGTACATGTTTTTTCCCAAAGGGGATAACTATACATTTCTTGGCATTGAGCTTGAGCTCTGGCACCAAGCATCTGTTTCTGCAAGGCCCTTTTGTAGAATATCCACATCATTTGGGGATTCAATAATGGCTCCCAGTTTACAATCATTTGAGAACTTTGTTAGCCAGAGTCCCTTAGTGTTGGTCTGTACTTCAGAGAAGTAGATGAGAAACAAGAGAGGTCCCAGGACAGAACCCTGAGGTACTCCACTTGTAACTTGTCTGGAGCTGGATTTGGAGTCAGCAACTTTTACAGTGTGGGTTTTGTCAGTAAGCCAGTTGGCAACCCATTGAGTGATGTAGGGATTAATGCCCAGCTTAGTAAGTTTATCTACGATTCCAGAGTGTGGGATGGTGTCAAAGGCCTTGGCAAGGTCCAGATAGGCTGTGTGGGCTGCCTTACCATCGTCCACGGCTCTGGAGATTGATTCGAAGAAGTCAATGAGGTTCAGGAGACAAGATCGGCCCTTCACAAACCCAAACTTGGTGGGGTCCAGTGTTTTAAGGTTGCCAATGTCTTTGTTGATAAGTTCCATGATAATACGTTCCATGGCCTTGCAGATCAGGCTTGTCAGACTGATGGGGCGGTAGTTCCCAGGATCCAAGGTGGATTCCCCCCTTGTGGAGTGGGATAAGTGTAGCTGTGCACCACTCAGTGGGCACGAAGCCTGAGGTGAGGGCATGATTAAACATGACACTTAGGTGAGGTGCCAGTTAATTTTGTAGTTCATGTACTACACAGCCCAGGATGTCATCTGGTCCCATGGATGCTGTATTCTTAGCTTTGGAGAGTGCGTTTTGTACCTGTGTGGCCGTTATTACCGGAATTTGACAATCTTCCAGTATTGATATGGGCCATTTAAGGGGTGAGAGGTGGGTGAAGTTGGCACTGAATCGATCTGCCAGGATATTGGCAATATCCTTGGGATCAGTATATTTAATGCCATTCTGTTGTAGCTCAGATCAGATCTGAGCATTGCCATTTAGATTCTTAACATAGTTATAGAATGCCTTGTGGTTGTCTTTCGAATCTTTGTCAATTTTATTTTTGTAACTAGCTTTGGACTTTCCTGGACTTTGTTAACTCCAATGCCCTGGACCAGCTGGTTGAAACACCCACAAGGCACTCAAACATCCTGGATATGGTGCTCATCATTATGGGAGGCTGTTGCACCACCCCCAGTATGTGCCATCCCTGGTGAGATCTGACCACAAATCAGTCTTGCTAGAAGTAACTATAACACATGATCCCCACTAATTACAACTAGACTAAAAAACGTCTCCAAGGCCAATTACAACCTCTTACATGATAGCATAAATATCTTCATAGCCCCTTCCACCCCTGATGGAACAGATACTTATGCTAAGTTATACACCAATGCTTTATACAAGCACCTGTACAACTGTATTGACTCTACTGTACCTGATAGAAACAAAGCAAGATCTTCACGGAAAAACAAACCTGCCTGGTGGACAACCGCCATTAATAGTCTATACAATAGGAGAAAGAAAATGCTGTCTAAGAGTAGGAAGGAATGGGCTCAAAACTGGAAACACTCCTTCCCCAACTTAAATATGCAAGTAAGACTCCTATTGATGTCCTCCAAAGCTAACTATGAACCCAAATTAGCTTCCCTAACCGAGGATAACCACAAGGCATTCTTTAGCTACACCTGTAACCTCAAAGGTAAGGCCCAGATTTGCACTGAACTCATACCTAATAGTACTACATATACAGAACCTGTGTATATCGCAAACCTGCTGGCTGACAGTTTCAGTGAAAACTTTACTCCACTGTCCCCGCCATATATACCCCAAAGCATCCCTAACACCTGTCCCCTACCTAGTATCTCCAAAGAAAAGGTCTTAAACTCCTTGTCCAAGGCCAAAAACATTGCCTCTATGGTACCAGACAACATCACAGGCTGTGTTCTACATGGGTTAAAACAAGAATTAGCATCACCATTGGGCACACCTTTCAATCACAGCCTAAGCACTGGCTTTGTCCCAGCAGAATGGAAAACAGCTACCATCATCCCTTTGCACAAAGGGGGTGCACCCACGGACTCTGCCAACTATAGATCCATTAGCCTGACCAGCCTTATCTGCAGGCCCATGGAACAAATCATCATGGATCTTATTAACAAAGATATAGGAAATCTCCAAAAGCTTGATCCCACCAAGTTTGGCTTTGTCAAGGGGAGATCATGCCTGTTAAACGTGGTGGACTTCTTCGAGACAGTCACCAAAGCCCTAGATGAGGGCAAATATGTGCATATCACCTACCTAGACTTAGCCAAGGCCTTTGACACAATCCCCCATGCAGTCATCATTGATAAACTCACCCAGCTGGGTACTAACCCATATATTGTCAGGTGGGTTACAAACTTGCTCACTGATAGAATTCATAAGGTCAAAATAGGGGAATCCACCTCTTCCAGCAGACCTGTAACCAGTGGTATTCCACAGGGATTGGTTCTGGGACCCCCATTGTTCAGAATCTACTTCTCCAAAGTATAGGCTAAAACTAAAGAACTGTGGTTGACAAAGTTTGCTGATAACTGCAAATTGGGAGAGATCATAGAAACCCCTAGCTATGTCTAACTCCTGCAAGAATGTCTTAAGCAGACTAATGACTGGTGCCAAAGTCACGGTCTTAAACTTAATGTAAAAAATGCATTATCATCCCCTTCAGCAAGGGTGATATTCCTGCAAACTACCACATCAAAAGCAATACCTTAAGTACGTAGTCAGTGGTGAGAGACCTGGGCATACAGGTTGACAGCAACCTTAACTTTGATCACCACATCTCCACAGTGGTAAGAAGGGCATTATATATTACTCATCTCATAAGTAATCAGGCCAGTAATAGAGAACAATGTTCCCTTTGGTATGTTCCTTTCCAAACACCTGCAGGAATTGGAGAGACCACAAAGGTTCCTTACAAAGAAAATTCTGGGTCTTCAAGATCTGTCTTATGCAGATAGACTGAAATGATTGTCACTTTACTCTGTGTCATACAGACTGCTCAGAGGTGACCTGTGCCTTGCATATGCAGCAGTCTCTGACCCAGCTTTAATTGAAATGTTGCACATTCACAAGTCAAATGACCCACAGGTCACTTGCTCAAAGGACCTTAACCTGGTATGTGACATTAACATAACTTGTTGTAGACAAATTTATCTCACAGATGTTGTCCCACCTTTGGAAAAAGGTTCCTATTCTTGTTAATCAAAGCCCCTCATTGCCCCTATTTAAGCATAATTTGGACCACTGGATGGGTAACTGGAAATTCACCCTGGGGGTTCCACCTGTGTCTCTCTTGGACAGGGGCAATAGGTGCTGATTTTAGTGTCTGCTTGATCCAGACACCCTTGAGAATGTGGGTTGAACTTGGCTAGGTTTGTAAGGATCCTGTGGCCATTAGCATAGTAACCTCCTATAATCCTATAATCCTTTGTGAGTTCTGGTGTTAGTGCCAGTTTGAAAGCAACTGAGGAGTTGTTGTCAAATTTAACTAATGAGGGTCTGACAGTTGCAGTGGTGCATCTGTTTGTCATATTAGTGATGACCAGATCAGGTATGTTTGTTCCTTTTGTTGGGGTTTGAACTATTTGTTCCAGGGCATTTGAGCTAACAAAGTCAAGGAACTATTGCACTAGTGAGTTAGGGCTAGAGAAGATGTCCCAGTTGATGGTTGGATAATTGAAATCCCTTATGACCAGAGTGTTTGACAATATTTGGATTGACTTCAGTTTGGTCAAGTAGGCCTTGTGCACATCATAATCCATGGAGGGGAATCTATAACTAGCTATGACTTGAAGGGGGTCTTATCCACAGTAATCTGAACATGGAGTAACTCCATGGAGTTGTCCAGTCTTACTAGTCGGGAGGTGAATTTATCTCTAATATAGATAGAAACACTGCCTCCTTTGGTTCTCACACATTCATTTTGTGGTCTGAAGTTGTGGAAAGCACTGTAGCCTTGAAAGGCTGGGATACTCTCTGAAGCCTTGAACCAGGTTTCTATGACTGCAGAGACATCTACAGCCTCCTGTGATAGAAGTGCTTCCACAGTGTGCAGTTTTTGGTTTAAACTCCAAGTGTTTAGCAGCATAACCCTTATTTTGTTATGGTTGGCAATTTTGTTTTTGAGACCTTGCCAAAAAGGCACTATGGGGGAGGCAAGAGCGTTTGCCAGCAGTCAAAAGCCTAATGGTGCCAGGTACAAACCATCACTGGTAAAGCAGTGAGGTTTGTCGATCATGTCATCCCAGGCTGACAGAACTGGTTCCCCTTTGAATGACACCAAAAACTAAACTAGTTATTGAAATTGATCATGTTTTAATACTGTGGCATCATTCTAGGCGAGGGTAATATGGTGCTCAAGGCTAGGGACATACCTGCCTGGGGCACATACTCAGAGAGCTCAGTCATGTCTATCTTTATATAGTCCAGTGAGGAATGTCTCAGGTCATTCACTCCAACATGAGCTATAACAGAGTCATAATGGTACTTGTTGCTGACAGACCTGACTGCATGTGTTTTACAATGAATCCTGACACTGGACAGGCAGCTGACCATGACTTTCTCCTTATCTAACCTTGGGAGAGGGTCATCCGTGTGTCTTACTATGGAGTCTTCAATGATAAGAAAATTTGTTTTTTGAGTGTAATGCCTTAAGGGCTTGGTAGGTGAGACTGGTGTTGCTATGTGTCTTGGGTGTTGTGGAAACTGTGTTAGTTGTATCATTTTTTTGTTTTGAAGATCTCTAGTGTTTCAGTAAGTTTTCTGAGAGAACCTCTGCATATCTTGATTTATGTGTTGGATGCATACTATGTGTATGAATAGTGGTACTATGTGCATGAGTAGTGGTGGATGAGTTGACAACCTCTTCAGTGTTGCTGTTTTGGTGTGAAAGAGCAGGAATTCAAGATTCTTGGTGTAGATACATGTCTTGCAATCTGTACTACAGAGAGTTATTAGTAGAGGGTTGTCAGTGTACATGAGGCAGTTGCTACACTGCCTCAGGAGACCCAAGTCAACAAGGCTGGCAGGAGAAATAAGGGTAGTCCAACTGTCCATAATGCTAGGTTTGAAGAACTGTTATCACAAAGGGGGTGCTTTCAGGACTCATTTAGGAAGTGCTCTGTAGATGGGTATTTCTGAAGGAGTTTTGGCTGGTGGTTTAACAGGTCACAGCTCATTAACAATACTTCTTAGACCAGAGATGTACTAAAGATGAGGCTACACTTATGTACTACAGCTGTATCTCAGGGTAAAATTGTCAAAATTATCTGCCTGGCTATGGTGCACAATTGTGTGGCAGAGCACGGTGCTGCACAATGCACAAACAAGAAGAAACCAGCTCAAACATGGGGCTTAAATACCAGAAGAAAAAAAACTTTTAAAAAACTCAAAAGAACCAATGAGGGTGATTTTTCCATGCCCCAGACCAATCACAGTTCACCAGTTAAGTTCCAATCAGCACACTCCTCTCACAAGGGTGCAGAAGGGTCCCTTCCAAAAAAAGATGACTTGGAAAATGTGCTCAGAATACAACAGCCACTACAAACAGACCAAGGGATACTAATTTAGGTAGGAAACATTAAAAATGCTTTAAACTGCAGAAAAAACAACAGTGAGACACTAACAAATGATTAAACAGCAAAAAAAAAAAAAAAAAAAAAACCAGCAGGGAGACACCAAAGAATGTCTGAAACAAGAAAACAAAATAAACAGAGCAGATGCTTTGCAAACAGTGAAAAGTAGCAACAATTACTTTGCAAACAGTGAAGATAGCAAAAAAAAGCTTTGCAACAGTGAAAGCAGCAAGAAAATATGATTTAATAGGCACATAAGGCAGAAGAATGCAGTACAAAAAGTGCAGTTTAGTTTACAGTTTTAAATATAATATTAAGTAAGCAGAACACAATACAAAGTGCAGTAAATAGTGTAGTATATTAGTGTAATTAAGCCAAAACAAAAACAAAAAACAGACAACTTATGATTTTTGGGAAGCTCAGAAGCCTCTAGTATTCTGGTATCTCACTTCAGAGTTGTGGCCCACCTCAGTTCAGCTAGGTTCAAGCAAGCAGAAACCATGTCAAACACAAGGCTTAAAAACCAGAAGATAAAAATTTTAAAAAACTTTTAAAACCTCAAAAGGACCATCGAGGAACATTTAGGAATATTTTCTGCTTAAAACCTCAGCTTTGGCCAGCTAAGATCTAGCTGTATTCAACTGGACGTATAAGAGAATTTAAGTACCTTTTATCTGCACTTTTTTTCAAATAATACAGCATTTTAATTGATTTATTTGTGTTGCATTGAATATTAACTGAACTGGAAATTTTGACTCTGTTATGTCAGTTAGTTTCCCACTCACCCTCCCTGTTTTTGTTTTGGTGTTAATTTTGGTGGCTTTGAAACTGCTCACCCCTTTTGTAAATTTGTGTTTGGATACTCCTTCTGGGCCCATCTCATTTGCTCACTCAACTGAGTGCAGTGAGATCATATTCTGATTTCAGGCACTCCTACTGTTTACAAAGAGAGCATCTGGGGAAAAAAAATTAAGCTTGTTTCCTGCCTTTCCTGTAAGTGGTCTAGATTGTTTGTAGGCTTCTGAGCCCCCAAGCCTTTCTATGTTGGAGGGAAGCATTCTAGCTTAATTTTGTTTCTTAGAAATAGCAAGTTTTCTAGTTTCAGCACACAAATCTGTTTCTTTGAACTCAGCACTTGTTCAGAACTCTTTGTAAGCACTAAATAAGCTTCAAATTACTACAGCACTCAACTTTCCTCACTTGTCTAGAGGAAAGCAGTTTTTAGTACTTAATAAATAAGCACATATCCAGGCATGTCTAAGGGGCAGCTCCCGGTGAGTTCTCCTGTCTACCTGATGAATCTGGGCTTCTTGGGGCAATGCAGCAATTGCCTCATGTACACAGACAACCCTCTCCTCCGACCACCCAACACTACAAACTGTGAGAGATGCACTTATATAGCCAAACTGGAAGCAAAGCTCTCTTCACTCAAGACTGGACTAGACAGTCAAGAGGAGAAGGTAAACACTTGCACCACACCACACTCATCATATAGTCCCTCAAAACCTACACCAGCAAAACACACACATAGAAACACAAAACATACACCTACATTCGCAGAGGATCTTAATAAAAACCTGCCCAAGCATCAGGGACCTCCAAAGCAGAAACGCAAGCAGACTCCACCCCCCCAACACAACCCAAATGACACAAAGCCCACAAACTCAGTGTGCCACTCAACCACAGCCCATAAGGAATAACAACATACCCAACACTCTAGTCATAGGTGACACTATAGTCAGACACACTGATGTTCCACTCACCAGGCTAAACAAGGAGAAAGTTATTGCCAGCTGCCTGCCAGGTGCCAGGATCTGCCACATAATGCATGCACTCAGGTCACTTCACAACAAGTACAAATATGACACTGTCATTGTCCATGTTGGTGTGAATGACCTGAGATGTACCTCCCTGGACTACATGAAAAGAGACATGGAGGAGCTCTCCGATCTTGTAGCCCAGACAGGTATGACCCTGGCCCTGAGTAGCATCCTGCCATCACCCAGAATGATGCCACAGTACAAGGACAACATGATTGACTTCAACAATTGGCTAAGCTTCTGGTGTCATTCTAAGGGGATCCAGTATTTGTCTGCCTGGGATAACATGATTGACAGACCACGATGCTTTGCCAGAGATAGCCTGCACCTGTCACCCTTGAGATTCTGGATACTGGCTAAGGCTCTTGCCACCCTATAGGGCCTTTTTTAGGCAAGGTTCAAATGACAATTTCACCACCATAACAGGTACAAGCAAGCAAAATCTGAGGGTAATGCTACTCAATGGTAGAAGTCTAAACCTCAAAATGCACTCACTTGAGGCACTCCTTAAAATGGAGAACATCGACATCTGTGCAGTGACAGAGACCTGGTTGAAAGCTCCAGAGAGCACCCCTGCATTACCAGGCTATAATTCATACCACAACTTTTGGCCACCTAACCCAGAACGAAGCACTAAAGGTGGAGGCGTGTCCATATTCATTAAGGATATCCACACCTCCAGGCTAGTTGCACAGCATAATGCATCTGAGATTATCCAAGTGCAACTAACTCTAGGCAAGACTGCAATCGAAATTGTAGCTTGCTACAGACTCCCCACCATGCCCCAGGATTCCCATTCCTCATTTCTTGATACACTGGAAAACACTGGAAAGTATTAGGGTACAACCTAACACCCTAATGATGGGCGATTTCAACTACCCCACCATTAACTGGGAAAACTACTCATGTACCAACTCTTTTGATCAACATTTTCTGGAATTCATAAATTCAAACGCTTTTGATCAACTTATTCACACCCCCACCAGGGGCAGTAGTATCCTAGACCTGGTCATTACCAACATGGGCAACTGGTGTTCCACACCAGAGGTCAATTCCTCGTTGGACAGATCCGACCACAAGCTAATCACCCTAGACATCCACATCCTGCCCCCACCCCCAATTAGGGAAACCACCGTAAAAAACTTCTCCAAAGCCAACTTCACACTTCTTAAGACAGAAGTGGCAAACTTTATGACACCCGTGCAGACAGACAATAGAGGTACAACTGCTGAATCCTACACAAATGCACTTTATAAGCACTTACCTGAGTGCTCATGCTATCCCTAACAGAACCAAGATGCTATCCTCCAAAAAAAGGAAGCCAATCTGGTGGTCCTCTGCCATAAACAAACTCTACAACAGAAGAAAGAGACTGTTGCAAAAAAGAGTAAAATTCCATGACTGGAGGAACTCCCTGGTCAACCTCAGTAAGAAGCTGAGATCCTCCAAAACGAATTACGGAAACAAAATTGCCACTGACTCTAAAGACAACCACAAAGCATTCTATAGCTATGTCAAGAATCACAATGGCAGCACTCAGATCTGCTCTGAGTTACAGCACAATAGCACTAAATATACAGAACCAGCTGATATTGCCAACATCCTGGCAGATAGGTTCAGTGCTAACTTTACCCCCCACTCACCCCCTAGATGGCCCATCTCTATACCGGAAGAAAGCAAAGTTCCTGTAATCATGGCTGCACAGGTAAAAAACACACTCTCCAAAGTCAAGAACACAGCATCCATGGGGCCTGACAATATCCTAGGCTGCATTCTACATGAACTACAGAATGAACTGGCACTCAACCTAAGTACCATGTTCAGTCATAGCCTCACCTCAGGCATTGTGCCCACTGAATGGCGCACTGTGATGGTTATCCCACTCCACAAAGGGGGAGCCATGACAGACCCCGGGAACTACCGCCCCATTAGCCTGATGAGCCTGGTCTGCAAGGCCATGGAACATATCATCATGGAACTCATAAACAAAGACATTGGTAATCTCCAAACTCTGGACTCTACCCAATTCAGATTTGTAAAAGGAAGATCCTGTCTCCTAAACCTGATTGACTTCTTTGAAGCAGTCACCAAAGCCATAGATAAGGGTAAGGTGGTTCACACAGCTTATCTAGATCTCACCAAGGCTTTTGACACCATCCCCCACTCTGGAATTATAGATAAGCTCACTAAACTAGGTATAAATCCCTATGTCACAAGATGGGTTGCCAACTGGCTCACGGACAGAACCCACACTGTGAAAGTAGCAGACTCCAAATCCAACTTCACACCAGTAACAAGTGGAGTACCACAGAGTCAGTCCTGGGTCCTCTCCTGTTTGGTATCTACTTCTCTGAAGTACAGGCTAACACAGAAGGTCTTTGGCTAACAAAGTTTGCAGATGACTGCAAACTAGGAGCCAGAATCAAAACTCCTAATGATGTGGACATACTACAAAAGACTTCACTGAGACAGATGCCTGGTGTCAAAGCCATGGCCTGAAGCTCAATGCCAAAAAGTGTATTGTCATCCCCTTTGGTAAAAACTATGCACCCATGAACTACCACATAGCTAGTAGTCTACTTAAAGCCGAAAATGTGATAAGAGACCTTGGGACACAGGTGGACAGTAGTCTCTCCTTTGATAATCACATTGCCACAGTGGTCAGGAAATCCTTCTACGTGGCTCACCTCATCTCAAAAGGTTTCTCATCCAGAAAAAAATAAGTCATTGTTCCCCTCTACTCATCACTCATTAGACCCATTATAGAGTACAACACCCTTTTTGGTATGTACCTCACAAGACATCTACAACAACTGGAAAGGCCACAGAAATACCTCACAAAGAGGATTACTGGCCTCAAACAGATGCCCTATGCAGACCATTTCAAAAAACCCCAGCTTTACTCTGTCACATATTGCCTACTCAGAGGCGATCTCTGCCTAACATACAAAGCTATGTCAAACCCAGAGCTGTTGGACATGTTCCACTTAAAGAAATCCCAATCCCTCTGAGCTACATGCTCTAGGGACCTAAACCTTGTCACCACAATAAACAAAGCTCCTCATTAGCACTCTTCAAGAAAAATCTTGATGATTGGATTGGAAATAGGAAATTCACCCCAGGGATCACTTCTGTGGCTCTGCTCGACAGGGGCACAGGAAAATAATTTTCTTGGGTGGCAAAAGCCAGGGTACATGTTTGGCTAGGCTTATATAGGCCTAGGACCATTTGCCTAGTAGCTACCTATGAACCTATGAGGGTGCTTAGAACAAGCCATAGCTTCTGCTTCCTGTTTTTGGATGATGGCGGCCATTGGGCAGTTGTTTAGACTCCTGCAGCTGCTTCTACTATTTCTGCCTCTATTTTGGCTTCTGATAGTGTTTCAGTGTCATTTTCATCTTTATCTGCTTTACCCAATTCTCAGGATTCTGTTGAAGGCTCTACAGTTTTGAAAGATGCTGATAATTTAACTTTGCTTGACTGTGGTGACTCTATGGTGCTTAGGGGTTGTTCTCAGGACTCTACTGCTTCTGTGTCTGCCATTTTAACTCCCCTAGTGAAAAAGCTGGCTACATGCACTAGTGTTATGGCTTCTGTTGGCTCTACTGTTATTTCTCTTCTCAAACTAAATCTTATGCTGCTGTGGTAAAAAATGGACATTTCTGTTTCTGGCAGTCAGCTACGGTCTTCTAGGTAGGCAAGGATTGTTTCAAAGCTTTTGGTGCGTTTAAAGTCTGTTTCAGGACAGCCTTTATCACATAAGTTTATTTGGCATTCTTTGTTGAAGCATCTGTCTGTTTCAGTTCAGTCTTTATGTACTATTATTCACTGTGGGAGAGATGCTTTTGCTGATGTTTATTTTGAGTCTCGGAGGCTACTTCTGCTTTTGTTTCCAGTTTTTCTAAACATAATTCTCAGCAGACTTGTTCTGAATATTGTGTTGTCTGAAGTAGATATTCATTAAAACTGTAAGATTATTTTGTATTTTCAATCTATTTATGTTACTAAGGCTTATGTTAGAGAGCTTTTTCTATCATGTTGTGCTGCTGTTTTTTCTGCGCAGAAGTCTTTTGATTCTGATGCTGGTGGTGTTTGGAATGGGGCCTGACAGGCCTGGGTGGCCTTACATGTGCTAGAGCATGCTGTTTCACATTTGCCTGGTGTTTGTGTATTGGCTGGTGAGAGGGGTATTTTGAGATATGCAGGTCAGCCTAAATCATGCTTTATTTGTGGTTACTTCTTACATTTGGTGTCTGCATGTCCTTCTAGGAGATGTACTAATTATGGGTCGTCTCAGCATTTTGCTAGGGCTTGTCCCCAGTGGTGTTGTTTGTGTTCCTGTTCAAATGGGGACTCTGGTTGTCCTACTGTACCCCCTGCAGCTTCTGCTCCAGCTGAGTCTTCCTGCTGCTGGCTCTGAGTCAGCTTCTAGTGTTGTACTTAGTGATTCCCCTTTACAGCAGGCTGTGGATCCCACCCTTGGCCCTCTGCCTCCTACTTTCCCAGCTCCAGTTCCTGAAGTCCCTTCTGGGGATTATAAAGTAGATTATTTGCCTTTTAGTCCACCAGGCCCTGTAGTTACTGGGCTTTCTGCTGGGGTTTCTCTTTCTTTTGTTATTTATATTGTTCCTACGGGGGCTGAGATGTTAGACTCCAGTAGAAGGTTGCATGGGATATCTGATGCTTTCTCTACTGATGTTGGTATTAAGGTGTTGGACTCTACAGATGGTGTTAGTTGTGAGGCAGATGTTAGTCCTGATTTACCTGAATCCCAGTCAAGGTCCTCAAGTTCTAAACAGAGGTCTTTAAGGATTAAATGCATTAAGAGGTTTTTGGATGATGATTATTTTGTTGCCGATGGCTGACTTGTCTTCATTTTTTGTAATATTAATGGTATGGTGTTATTATCTAGGCATTTGACTGTGTATTCTTGGGTTTCTACCCTTTCTTCTGATGTCATTTGTTTGTTGGATGTGGGTAAAATTTCTCCTGACTCTTGTTTGCAATGGGAAGTTTTGTGGGGGTGGTTTGGTCTTTGTGGACTGACTGCTGGTCTGGCATTATAGTTCTACATCATAAGTCTGTAGTGGTGGTTAGGGATGTTAATGTTTTGCCTGGTAGGGCACTGGTGGTGGATTTATTGTGTACATCTCCTTTTATAAATGCCTTTATTTCTGTGACTGAGCGCAGTTTATTGTTTCAGCTTTTACAGCCTTATTTTCTTATTGACTGTCCTATTCGTTTTTGGGGGGACTTTAATTGTGGAGTTGTACCTCAAGATCCCAGCTCTACACAGGACTCTAGTGTTCATTGTTGCAAGGACATTTTGCATCTAGATTCCCTTACTGTGTGCAGTCCTGATGCTTCCACCTATGTTCACGGTACTGCACATACTCATATTGATTATTGTTTTTGTTCCTCCAAATTTGTTGTAGTTCCTTATTCTTTGTCTTTTGTGCCCTTTACTGATCATTGTGCTTTGTCTTTTTCTTTTGGTGTTTCATCTGCTTTGTCTAAGGGTAAAGGTCTGACTAGATATACTGCTCCATGGACTTTTACACCTGCTTGGCAGGAGGTTGTTTCTGAATTATGGGATGGTCATGTCACTTTGCTGCCTTTATTTCCTTCTCTGTCCTCATGGTGGTTGGCTTTTAAGGAAAATGTTTGTTAGATATTATGAATATGAGGCTGAAATTAATTATGTTGTAAATATGCTGAAAGAAAAGGTTTGCGTAAACGCAGAAACAGAGTTTAGTAATATGTGATCAGCAACCATACTAAATGACTGTGGCTTAAAAAAATAAGGAACTTGCTTATAAGTGTATTACACACACATCAAGAAAGCTGAACTTCTTACAGACATGACAAGAATGTAATCTGCTTTCACTGGACAACAGGACATGCTTTTCTAAGAAAGTTTAAAAAATGTGCTTTTCTAATCCACAAGGCGTTTTCTTGAAGACAGTTTACTTATCAGCATTTACAGAATCCACAAGGCATTTTCTTGAAGACAGTTTACTTATCATCATTTGGACAAGAACAGATGTGTTATCATTTGGGTCATCAAGCCAGTATCTTTCCAAAACCTAGAGGGTGTGAGTTTAACTAAAATATGTATA
This sequence comes from Protopterus annectens, assembly GCF_019279795.1. Lineage (NCBI taxonomy): Eukaryota > Metazoa > Chordata > Ceratodontiformes > Protopteridae > Protopterus > Protopterus annectens. The sequence goes on from NC_056744.1 coordinate 787,744,753, forward strand.
AAAAGTCTGTATTAAATCTAGTTATGTTAGGGGTATGGTAGGGACTCATTAGTCCTGAGGTAAATGTTATATCTCTCACATCATCTGTACTATATGAGAAGTAAAGTTGGAACAGTACTTTAAACTGCAACATTTGTCCAGTTTGGTTTATTATAAAAGTTATTGGTTACTGCTCTTAAAGACAGGTGCTGCAAAGTATATTCTCTCATCAGTGTATATTCTGCAAGTTTCTGTATGCGACAGACTGTGAATGCAAATATAACCAGACTTTGAATTTTAGCAGAATCCAGCCAGCAAGACCGAGTGTCTTAAGAACACTTCAAATCCCACAGCAAGAGCAAGCAGTAAGAAGCAGAGAGAGAGCTCAATATATTTTTTCAATGTTGTTGCTTGTTGTAACTGGTTTGTCCAGTCTTACTACTTTCAGTTTAAGTGGCCTTCTGATGCTTTGTATGCTGACTTCCAGTCTGCTGTGCATCTTCAACATCTTTGTGAGCTGCATTTGCACAATATTGCTCAGGTTAAGGTAGTTCTTTGGAACTTGACTCACTCCTTTAAGGGTAGGGGTGAGGCATTCTTACTTATTTGGGCAATTATATGCTTTGGACAGAGGCCTTTATTGATAGTCTGTTTACCTCTTTTGATGATGTTGCTACTAAGGTTTGTATTTTGCAGGAAGTTAACTCTTATTTATGTTCCTTGTATGGTGGTAAGATTTCTCCTGCTGAGTCTTGGCCCATTCCACTGAAGCCAGCTACTTTTAGGGCTGCACTTGATGCCCCTATTACTTCGTTTGAAGTTTGCTGGGCTATTTCTTCTTTTAAGGTTGATTCTGCCCCAGGGTGGGATGGGCTTTCATGGCATTTTTCCGACTCTCTTTCTGATGTTCAGTTGTCAGTACTAATTCAGTTGTTTGAGTGGTTTTCCAGTGTTTTTTCCCATGTTGACTTTTTGCTTATTTCCCTTAGGTTTCTCTGGAAGAAGAATGACCATAGGGTTTTGTCCAACTGGTGCCATATTTCCTTGTATAACACTGATTACAAATTGTTTGTAAAGTTTTGCAATTGTGCCTCCATAATAAGATGCATTTTATTTTGGCTTCAGGGGTCTATGGTATCTCTGGCAGGCCTATGCAAGATTTGTTGCTTTTGCTGAAATCTGTTGTGTTTTATGTTCATTCTCCTTTTGCTTTGTTGCTTTCTTGTGATCTTACCAAGACATTTGATAATGTTAATCATGGGGACCTGTTAGCCATTTTGAAAACCTTTGGGTTTGGCCCTCTTTTTCTCCAGTGCAACTCTTCTATTTATTCTGGTTCAGTTATTGTTCTTGTGGTGAATGGATGGTTAGGTGCAGGGGTTGCTGTGAAGAATGGTATGCATCAGGGCTGCCCTTTAAGCAGCTATCTCTTCACCTTGGTGGTGGGTGCAATGTTTTTTAAGGTGAGGCCCATTTTTCTTTGTCTCCTTTTTCTTTTTCCTGCTCTGGTGTTTTGGTAACTCATTTTTTTGTCCTATGCTGATGATGTGATCGTGCTTGCTGAGTCTTCTGATGTTTTGCTGAGTTATTTGCAGTATTTTTCTTTTGATTTTTCCTTGGTGGGTCTCTCCCTTAACCTTGCTAAATCAGATGGTTTTGGTGTAGTCCCTAGTGCTGGAGAGGTTTCTTTTTCTTCTACAGGCCTTTCCCTTTTGGGTTTGCTTTTTGGTACTCCTTCTTATGTGCTGGAGTCTTGTGCGCTTCTTCTTGATAAGGCTTTCCAGTGATTTTTTTTGGCACTCTTTTCTATTGTCTTTTCACAAGAAAATTTATTTGTTGAATGGTGCTTTTTTGGATACTTTGGAGTATGTTTTTTCCTGTTTATTTGTTTCCCCATTCTTGGTCAACCCATCTTTTGTCTGAAGTTTTTCATTTATTTTGGGGGATCTCCTATACACCTGTGTGGAGGGGTATTTTGTATCCTCCTCCTGCTTCAGGTGGTGCCGGACTGCTCCACCATGTTCTTTCTCTGTATACTTTATTTCTTTTCCTGTTTTGTGGCATTTGCAGGCTGCTGATCTCTCTTTGATGGGTCACCTGCTCCTGCCTTTGTCTGGCCAGTTTTGGCAGATTTGCTTGGCTGGAAAGCGTGCATGGAGAGTCCCTTCTGGGGAGCTATGGGAAGTGCTGACTTTGTTGTTTGGGTGGCATGTTACCTTGATTGCTATTCCTTCTTCTAGACAAGAATGGTATTCCTCTCTTTTTGACCCATTTCTATTACATTAATGGGTTTCAGGATTATTCCTGTGGAAGGGTGCAGGGGATGAGTCAGCGTAGGTGGCATCATGCCTCTTTGCCCCATTGGAGTGATTTTTTGTAGCGTTGTTCCCTTAATAAGTTGCCAGTGATGTCTTCCTATGTTTTTCATTCAGTGAGGGCCCAGTCATGTCCACATGCTGGATGTGGGACTTTGGAAACTGCAGAACTTATTTTTCTTCACTGTAATATGTTGTCTAGCTTTTGGGAAGATGTTGAACATAACTATTCAGTGCCCATTTGTTTTCTATTACAATTGATAAATGTTTGTATGAGGATTATGGTTGTGCCTGGATGCCAGCGGTTGCTCGGGCAGATTTCCTCTTGGTGTCTGCTCTGAGACTTCTTCGGGCTGCCCGTTGTAGTGAGGTTCTTGCTGGAAAGGTTCTGTCTATGCCCCCTTTTACTTGCTCAGTTGAGGATGTGGTTGTGGCACAAGGGGTGGGGGCTGACCTTGCCCAGCATGCTTGTTTTGTTTGCCACCCCTTTATTATTGTTCTTACATTACATGAGATATTTATTTTTGGCACCTAAAATTGGATAGTCATCTCAACTTAACTATTAAAAAAGTACATGCCAAACTGGGATCACTCCACCATATCAAACCATTTCTTACCAACAACACAAGATCAGCCATTGCTCTCTCCCAACTTCTATCCACCCTACTCAATGCATCTCCCATTCTGACTAATCTCAACAAAACAGAACTAAGCAAAATGGAAACCTGCTATAACAGAATTGTTCGCTTTGCTGCAAATTGCTCATATAGAACTCATCACTGTACTGCTTTGAGACAGCTCCACTGGCTTGAACTGACCAACCTCCTAACCTACAATCAGCTCTGCCTCTGTCATTCTGTTACTTCCCAATAAGTGTCCTGCCCTCAAAAACCTACTACAACATCACTCAGCCAAAAGGCCTCTTAGATCATCAAGCAAACTACTACTAGAAGTCACCAACAGCTACAATAGCTTTGGAGACACACTATATAGTAGTTCAGTGGCTAAAAAATGGAACTCTCTCCCCACTAGCATACAAAACACATCATCCAAAGTCTCCTTTAAAAACCTTAGTAGGCAACATCTCAAGCAAAGTTGGCAGTGCCATGACTGCTCCCCAGACTAGGGAAAGTGGATAAGGTACACATACTAAACCTAGAGTACTTGATAATAGTTTTCATTCTTACTCACAAGCACTGGCTAATGTACAGTGTATGTACTGTACCTGTGTACTATGTATGTATTCTACCTATGTTCCAAATTTCAGCTGTACACAACAAATCTATTAATTACCTTTATTTTTAAATTAATATTTTCTTGTTTGTTCTCTCCACTGTAACTGTTGATGTGCTGCATACCACTGTAAACATGTGTCTATTGTAATTTGTGTGTATACTGATAATGTCTAAATATCTAAATGTAGCAGTAATTTTTCTATGTGGAGCTTTTCTCCCTGGGCCTCTGCTGAAAAAGGGCCTTTTCGGCTCAGTCAGACAACTCCGGTTAACAAATGTAAAATAAAATAAAATAAAATAAATTGTGAGAATTGTTTTGCTCTGGTATTTTTTTCTATCAAGTGTTGTTCTTGTTTTAGGTGCACTCCTTTCCTATGGACTTCCCCAGCATTTTTTATTCCTGGGACCATTTTATTTTTGCTGGGTTTTTTTTTTTTATTTTGATGGCATTACAGCACTTTATACATTTGCTGCAGCCTTTTTTTCTGCTTTTGTCCATTTGATTGTTTTGGGTGAGTGTTTGGATATTAGCAAGAATTTGTATTTAGTATTTTTTGGGAGGTTCTTTTTCTTTGTTAAGGGTTTTCTTGTTAGGGCTTCTTCTGCTTCTTTTCAATTATGTAGGCCTTTGCCTAGTTTCATTGTGATTGTCCTTCATCGTTTTCTCTGGCTGAAGGTTTTGTTTTTTGTCAGGGTTTTTAGTCCTACATGGTTGTTGTTGTTTTCCTTCCTTGTTTGTGCTCAATCAAGCAATCAAAGATGGCTTGGAAAAGGTGCTCAGAATACAACAGCCACTACAAACAGACCCAGATGCAGAAAACCTGTATATGGACTATGCTATAGCAGCTAACTACACTAATTTAGGCAGGAAACATAAAAAATGTTTTAAACAGCAGAAAAACAGCAAGGAGATGCTAAATAATGTTTTAAATAGCAAACAAGGTTACTTAAAATGCTACACAAAGCACATGCAGCAGCTGGAGAGACCACAGAGATTCCTTGCCCACAGAATCCAGGGCCTCAATCATCTACCCTACACAGATAGGCTAAAAGCCCTGTCCTTCTACTCAGTCTCCTACAGACTCCTCAGAGGTGACCTCTGTCTGGCATACAAAACAATCTCAGACCCTGTCCTGATGGGACTGCTGCATATCCACAAGTCAAGCTCCACTCGAGTAACCCACACGTGTGACCTGGTCTGTGATATCAAATAGGACTTGTTGGGGGGAAAGATTTATGTCCCAGAGACTCCCCCTTTTATGGAATAGACTCACTGTCCACGTAAAGCAGAGTACCTCAGTAAGCCTTTTTAAGCGCAACCTGGATAACTGGATGGGGAACAGAAAATACACCCTTGGGATTCCACCTATGTCCCTGCTTGATAGGGCACTATCAGGACTAATAGGACTAATAGGGTGCTGACTTGGAACATGGGGAAAATTCTTGGCTAGGCTTGTCAGGGCCTCAGGGCCAATAGCCTAGTAACTTCCTATGATCCTTTGTTTGGTAGAAAAACAACAAACAGTGAAAAGCAGCAACAATTACTTTGCAAACAGTGAATATAGCAAAAAAAAAAGCTTTGCAACAGTGAAAACAGCAACAAAATACAATTTAACAGGCACAGTAAGGCAGACAAATGCAGTACAAACAGTGCAGTTTAGTTTACAGTATTAAAATACAGTAGTAATACAGTATATTTATTGCAATAAAAATTGCAGTAAATAGTATATTCAAGCAAAAAAAAAAACAGGCAACTTATGTTTTTTGGGAAGCTCAGAAGCCTCTTTTCATCTAGTATCTCAGCTCAGAGTTGTGGCTGGTAGCCCACCTTACTTCAGCTCAGTTCAAGTAAGCAGAAACTGGCTCAAACACAGGGCTAAAATATCCAAAGATAAAAACTTTAAAAAACTCAGTAGAACCAATGAGGGTGCTTACTCCAAGCCCCAGATCAATCACCCTTCACCAGACAGGTTCCAAACAGCACACATCTCCCAAAGGTGCAGAAGGGCCCTTTCCAAAGACGGCTTTGAAAATGTGCTCAGAATACAATAGCCACTACAAACAGACCCAGATGCAGTAAACATGTTCTGGACTATGCTACAGCTACTAGCTACACTAATTTAGTTGGGAAACACTAAAAAATATTTTAAACAGCAGCAAAACAGCAAGGATTAGTTTCACTGTCTTGTGTCCATTGTCTTGTGGGATATGAGCAAGTTGTACCACAACTCTGAACTTGATTAAAAAAAGGTAATTAAAGAATGAAATAACTGCTACAAGAAAAAACAGCCCACAAATATAGTTATATAAGCAACAAAAACACGCAGAAAATATTGTCTATATGTACCATCTGTATTGCAACCAAGTTTGTTTACACTACTGTCACATTCTGTGAGTGTTAAGGATCAAATGGACTAAATGATATGTGGTTCATTGATGCAGTAGTTGGCATTTACTGGAAAATGGAGCTGAAAATTACACTAATTATGAAAATTATATACCTATAGGTCTAACACAAGTGTTCACATGTCATTTACTCACAACACACTTCCTTGCTGCCACTCGTTCATTTCAGAAAGTGGTCTAACTCCCACTAACTCAAAATCCCTTAACTATGCATGCTTCCCAACATCTGATTTCAGCAGACTATCTAGCCCTACCAGAACCCTGATCCTTACCTTAAAAATCTACACATAGTACCTAAACCAAGTCCCCAATTGCTCCCTAAACCTAAAACTCCCTTCCCACTCCCTTATGCTAAACTCCCTGATTGGTCCTTCAACCAGAAATCCCCTTCCCTCTCCCTAAAGCTAAAATCCCTGATAGCTCCCAAACTTAATATCACCTTCCCTCTTCATAAATCTAAAGTCTGTAATCACTCCCTAAGCAAAAAATCCCCTTCCCTCGCCCTAAACCAATAATCCCCCTCCTTACTCCTTTTCCTGATGTACCTACCCCATGAGCACTTCGTTATCTATCCCATGAGCAACCGTAGTTACTGTGTGGTAACTGCCTTGCTGAACTAATCTTCAACTTCAAGCAGCTAAAAGTCACTCAAGTCCCTGGCATCAAGGAACTTATCTTCAAGAGAATGGGACTTGAGAGCTTGCAATGCTCCTTGGTATGTGGCTTATGGGTGCAATAGTTGGCATTTACTAGAGAATGGGGCTTAAATTTACATTAATTAATTAGGAAAATGGTATAGCTATCCCTGTGTTTGCCAACATAGCTAATATATTTATATATGCTTATAATTAACTGAACAAATACTGAAAACAGAAATGAACTTCTTTGTTTAAATTAATGTGGACAAAACTCATTCCTTAGTGGATACTTTAGGAAGACATATGTAGGGGATTGTTTTCTTTTGCAGGCTTTGGAAAGCCAAGCTCTGCTGTTAGGTAATTTAGTTCCAAGCTGGTATCTGTATTTTGGCTGCATGTCTAATAGAAAGCTACAAGGGCTTCTGAATATCTAAGAATTCTCACTTATTTTAAGATATCAAAAATTTATCCAAGTATTAAAAGAGAAAAAAATGCTTAATGTGACAAGTATAATCAAATCATTGCTAAAGGGCATTCTGTGAATTTCTTTACATTTCCCTGTTTTTTGTGTTAATTGATTAATTGAAGGCCTTTAATGCTATTTTCATGTTGTGTGGATTTATTATGTGATATCTTCAAGATGCTGAAACGAAACCAATAATATTTGCATTTAAGAGGTGAATATATGGTTTACTATCAATTGTGTGAACAATAATCTGTCATCACGTATGCTGCCGAAAATCAGATTGTCATTCACAAAATGTGAAGTGTATGGGATAGTCAAACACACATATGTGAATGCAGTACTGCATTCGCATAAGTGTGTTCAAGAAACTGTATGTTGATCATGGTACAATGGGGATTGGAAATTCATCCATATCCCCAATGTAGTGCAATCTTGGAGCTGGAATATATTATCAGCAGGGGGTGTGGAGGTGCAGGGGGGCTTGCCCCTCTTGCAAAAACATGATATGTTGTATAGGAGTTTGATTTACATCAGGTCCTATACGGATATCACGTGATGTTTTCGATGACAATGTCGACTCAAATGAGTCGATTGTTTGAGTCGATGTTGTGACATGGTCGAGATTCTGATTTCGATGGTTTACTTTGAAATTGTGAACGGAAATTATTTAGCCTTTCGCAAGTTTGATAGTAAACTGAATATATGTTCTTATATTTTGCTGACGCTGTAACCATGCAGAAGGCAAGCAGCTTTTAAATGCCCACAACCTTTCTTGCTGAGTTAAAAAAAAAACGAGTACATTAAAAAATATGAACATGGAAAACATTACTGTCTTAATTTCTAGTTGTATCATTTGCATTTTATTGACCAGACTTTAACCATGTTTGCTCCACGTCAGCCCCAGTGAAAGCTAACATTCAGCTCTGGTAAATCCCTTTTTTGCTTATAATTGCTAATATTTCTTGGGTAGAATTTATAAACAGCAGGTTTAAGCTCATTATGAATAATTTTATATATGCATGAGCTGACCCTAGTACCTAAAATCCTACTTACTTTACCAACTGTTCTAAAATAATATGCAGTGTAGGTTGGGGGGGTGTTAATACCAGTTTACAAAGGAAGCTCTTAGATTCATTACACACAGGTACTAGAGTGTACATACAAGGGAAGCTCAAAACCTTTGGTAAGCAAAACCATTGCACATGAGGTCTGAGTAGAACTTAAGACTGCTTTAGTTGACACTGTGTTTTTCTGTGTGGCACTTGCTTCGTTTTTCATATGACAGTAGTCTTAATATATACCTGTATTATTCATCAGTTTGTGGAAATTAATTTATTTATCTGTTTTGCAATGGCTTTACTGTAAAGCCTAGAACTTCTAGTTAGAGTTGATACTATCACTGAGAATTCTCAGCTATGAAATGTAATGCATATTCTATGAAGAAAGCAATTTAAAGTTATATAATGAACATTGAACAAAGACGGAGATAATACACAGCCCATCTTCTTACAAGCAGAGTGGACAGGAGCTAAAAGTAAAATCCATAAGGAATACGCATGTAGAACTTGATGCACAGTGCGTGTCATTTTTCTTGTCATATACCAGGTGTTTATTATTTCCATTTACTGCTCGTTAAACAGGTAAGGCAGTGCAGAACTACTGGTTCCCACAGCACTAAATGTCAGGTCAAGTGATTTCCTCAGCACCATACAGTAGTCATGTGATTGGGTGTGTTAAGTGGGCACAACTGTACAGGATATCACTAGCTCACATCCTGTTACTTTACATACAGCCTGTTACTTTACAAACTTTACATATAATGCTATACTGATTGTATATCAGACATCAGATCAACATTGTTTGTTTCCAGAAATAGACTTCTGGATATTCCTCTCATCTGTGCCATTTTTTTGCAGAATGCCCAGAAGTTTGCCTCATATTTTTAATTTGTTCCTCATAATAGTTGTGGGTTTATGGCAAATCATTGAGGACTGAACTCATTAAATAATGACAGACACTTAAGTTTCCAACTTTCATATCTTTCAGAAGATGCATATTAACACAAAACCTTTTAGTCTATCAACTTTCTAACTTTATAAGAGCAATTTTTAAAGTTTATCCCTACCTTTGGGTCTTTGTCACACCATTAATTTGGGCTTTGCCTAGATTTCTTGAGCAAAGAGGTTGAGAGGTATGCTTCTAGAAGGTATTATCTTTTAATGGTAACTGCTTTGTACCAAGAAATTCCTTCTCCTAAAACTTTCTTCTTCTTATTATTTTCTTGTGCTCTGGAAAGAGCACGGTTAAGAATTATCCTAAAGTAGATATATATTCTTCTAAAATACCACTTTCCAAAAAGACTATTAAATGACGAGAGCCAATGGTTACCACAGGCAGTTACACACACACACACACACACACACACACACACACACACACACACACACACACACACACACACACACACACACACACACACACACACGCACACTCTTGAATTTCTCAATGATTTTGAAATTAAAATATTTTTTACAAATATCAGTAAAACTTCAGCTTTGAAAACGTGTTTGAAGCTGGTGATGTGATATGGCATGCCTTAGCATGTATAACGCATTCTTATGCTAAAGTGTAGGTGTGCAGATGCAAAGGCATCCTCTGTTTTATATAAACTATGAAAACTTTAGAAGTGTCTGGTAATGCTTTAATTTTCAGTTGTGGCATCTTTTGTCTTGTGAACCTGCATGCTACTCTCTGTCAGCTAATTATGGTTTCATCTGTCCTCCTGCAGTTCTAATGCTAGTCTGCTTCTTTGTTGACTATTTTGTATTTTAGATAATGCTGTTGTGATTCAGACACCTACCCATTTAGATCAACAGAAGCTGCTGTAGTAAGAAATGCAACAATGTTTACCTCTAGAAAGTAGAATATGCTTCCTCTACATTAACCTGTACTGGGTGGACCTCAAACTGTCATACAAGTTTCAGTCTGTCCTGAGGGACTGCTTAAGCTTTTTTGGTATCCTTGAACAGATTTGCCTTTAGGGCATATCTGTGTTTTAAAAAGAATGACATTTGTAATTAATTGCATGTCATTTACCTTTTTTCTAGCTGCTTTGCTCACTGTTTTAGATGCATGTTTATATATTGGATTTACAAACATTACTAAAACCTTTGGCTGTGTGATTGTGCAGCACTTTTTCTTTTCTTGTGATGCTAAAATGATAAAATGCTAATCTGTATATTTTCTACTGAATGAACTTATACTACATTCATTAACTTGCAGACAGTATTTTATTCATAAAACAATACATATTTAATAAACTTAGTTTCCTAACTCTGACTTTAATACCCCAAAGTGTAACTACATCCTGCTGCATGCAGATAAAACTTATTAGGGGTTACATACACCCCTACCAAATCTCCCAAGAACAAATACTCAAGGCACTATCTAAGGCCATGAACACTATGTCAATGGGGCTGAATACCAGGCTTCCAAAAATCTGTGCAGCTATTAATAACACCTTTTAGACATATATTACATTTGTGTTTGGTCTTAGCAATTTGGCACTCCTCACCATTTCTCTCTGTCAAGAGTTATTTAACACTTTTCATGCAGGTAAGTGGATCTGCTTCCACAGTAAAATCATAATTGCTTTACTGTACTTTATGTAGTGGTACAAAAATACAGCTGTAGGTATCTGATGGCAAGTCAAGCACTTTCCTTTAAAATATCTGACATCACATAAAATGGAAAGATAAGTCTTCCAGCAACATAACCTCATAGCAAGGACTTTCTTACACTTACAGACAATCACCAAGAACTTATCTGTTGTTGTTTTCAATGATAACACTCACCATAGCTGTGAGAGTTATTTTTCCGTTAGAAATTATTAAATACTCCTAAAAGACAGAAAGTGTGAGTACAAGACAATTGGCTAATCCTTGCATCAGTGTGACTATACGACAATTGGCAAAACCTTGCATCTATAGGTATATTAGTCCAGTTAACAAATTATTAATTATACCAGTTATATAACTTTCACTCTATGGCCTGTCATTCATCATTCTATGTTCTTATATAGTGTTCTTGATAAGAATCCTAAGATTCTTTGTATTGGCAGTTGCAATACAGTGAGATGTTTATTTATGTAGCAAAACTAAAGAAGCATAGTCCTGCTGTTTAAAACTACTTGTCTGTGTCTTGTTTTATGCTAATAAAAAGCCTGCCCTTGCTCTGAATCCCCCCATTATGTGTTGATTCATTTTTCACATACTGTGTCTGGAAAGTTTTTACTGGCTATCTTAAACAAGTCAACCACAGTAATTTATTACTTTTACAAGTCTGCATTGATAGCATTTAATATTTTGCAAGTAGTCCAGTAAGATTGCATTTTTTATGAAAAAAATATTTTCATTATATTGTCTCCAATAAGGCTTGTATACTTATTTTTAACCAGGTAAGCCCACTGAACAGATGTCCCTGTTTGGGGGCATCTCAGGAGCAATGCCTGGTTAAATGACATGTACAGAGTCAGATATAAGGTAAATGTGGAAGGAATCAAGTCCTGTGTCCTCTGTGTGAAATGCCAGAGCAGATCTTTACAATTCATTATTTTGAAGGTTGAAGGTTACATAATAGAATAGAATATAAAGCCTTGCATTTAAACTAAAATGATTTTCAAATATATCAGGATGCAGGATGATCAGGATGCAGCACAACTGACCCAATGTTTGCAGTGAGACAGATAGTTGAGAAGAAGCTAGAGATGAGGAAAGTGTCCAACTGGGCATTCCTAGACTTGGAGAAAGCATATGACAAGGTCCCAAGAAAGCTGATCTGGGCAGTTTTGTTGTGGTTCGAAGTCCCAGAAACATTGGTAGAATTAGTGCAGGCTATGTACAAGGACCCAATAACTCAAGTATAAACAGTGTTTGGCCTCACAGAGGAGCTCCCAGTGGGAGTGGATTTACACTGGGGTTCAGCTCTAAGCCCACTGCTGCTCATACTTGTTATGGACTACATTAGCAAACAGGCTGGAGGGGACAGATCAACAAAGCTGCGGTATGCAGCTTGATGTAGCATTACAGGCAGACTCTGAGCAAGAACTACAGCAAAGTATAGAGCGATGGAATGCAAAACTGAAGGCACATGAGATGAAACTAAGCACAGATAAGACGTTGGTAATGGCAGCAAACTGGGGAAATCAGAAGAAGCTGAGAACTGAGATAGAAGGGAAGATAGTGGAAAAGGTAAATAGCTTCAAGTATCTGGGAGTGGTGGTTGAGGAGAAGGGAAGTCTGAATGAAGAGGTCAAAGCTAGAATCAGAGGGGCTGCAGCTAGCTGGCATAGACTGTCAGGTGTAGTCTATGACAGAAGAATGCCAAAGAAGCTGAAAAGTAAGGTGTACAAGACAGTGGTATGACCAGTACTACTGTATAGTACAGAAAACTGGGCAGTAAATGCAGAGCAGATGAAAAAGCTAGAGGTGATGGAAATGAAGTGCCTGAGAAGGGTGGTATGATGTACTTCGTGGGACAGATGGAGAAATGAGGACATAAGAACAGAAGCCAAAGTAGCTCCAATTGCAGTAAAGATTAAAGAGAACAGATTACGGTGGTTTGGACACGTGCAGAAAAGCAGAAGACAATCTGCTGAAGAAGATTTGGGATAGACAGGAAGACAGTAGAAGGAAACAAGGGCATCCAGCAAAGAGGTGGATGGATTGTGTGAAAGAAGATCTGTGACGGTCAGGCATGAGTGCTGAAGATGGCAGGAGTGTGGCTTTGAATTGAGAGAGATGGCAACAGTTAACATGACTCCCTGATCTTAATGTAGAAAATGTGAAAAAGTAGGATGATGATGATTTTCAAATATATATATATATATATATATATATATATATATATATATATATATATATATATATATACCCCCAAACTTTTGGTAAACTTCAAAAATGTAAAGAAAAAAGCTTTAACTACATTTAACAGATTGGCTAGAACTATTTTTCTAATAATTTGAATCAAAGTTACACTAAAATTTACTTGCTTAATTCATTTTTTAAATCTCCATTTAAAATAAGGCTTGCCTCAAACAAATTGCCAATCTTGCTCATTCGTATTAAATATTAGGGCAGGAGTAGCACAGATCACAAGCGTAAATAACATAATGGATAGAAGAGTTTCAACAAAATGTGATAAAGCTTTTGCTGCTGTGGAAAAAATATTACGCTCATTTTAAGAAATGGAACAGCAATTAATGACATTTATTTATTTTACACAAGAGCACGTGGTCAGTTCCAAACACGTGACCAAACCAAAACATGAAAAAATCAAAAAAGTTAAGAACAACTGAGTATGAAGAACACAACCTTTAAAAAATACTTAATCAAAAATAAAAACATGACTCTTCAGTCAAAACTCACTGACTTGTAATCAGTTTACAAAACAGTCAGATTGTTTTTAGGAAAGGTTTAGATGATTTGCTGAATAGAATACAGGCATATCTGTATCTGTCTGAACATTTGTGCAATAAAGTTTCCCAGAAACTCAAACCAGAATAAAGAGGAATTTGTTCTAACAATGCATGAAAATGTTAGGTATAGAGGAATGTATGGACATAAACTCAAGAAGAAAGATATTAGGAACATAACATTTCTATTAAAGGTCCTTTGTTAGGTAACATGGAAGCTCACAGCTTGGGAGAACTTAGACTGGTGCACTACAGTAGCTATGAAATGGTAGTTCTTAAAACAACTTACTAATTACATATATTTGTATACTATGTTTATAACCCTTAGAATTGATACATGCATTCCTAGTTAGTTAGGACTGTGAAGGAATTAGATACTGTCATTTGTGCTAGCATGCCTGGCTGAAGTTTTATTCATAATTTCAGATTAACCTGTGTATTATATGCCAGCATGACTAGCTATGGTATTGTAAATAAGTTCTTACATGTTGGTTAATACTCTGTTTATACAGGATGTTTAAAGAGTTGAACAGTGTTTTTTTATATTTCTGTGTATGTTTGTGCAGGAGATTCTAAATGCAGACTGTCTCAGAGTCAGCTTGTCTACAGATGTGGTCATCGGAATGTGTTCAGATGCTCTGTGTTTACTGTAAGAGACTGAAAGACAGGATGGAACTTTAATAAACAGATGTTTGTTAATTTTCAAAGAGTGAAATGAAATTAAATAAGAACTTGAACAGCTGAGGCAGTTAACCTAATTTATAAAAGATCCTGCTGAAGACAGTTAAGTTCATTTCAGTACATAGTTGAGTTCATAGCTGAATATAGTTCAGTTCACAGTTGTACTGAGCAACGGATTCCCAATAGACTCACCAAAAACTGTAAGCCTAACTTTGCTCTATTGAGATATTTTAGTTTAGATCAGTGACATTGTTCTTTAGTCAGATATGAAATTATAGCTAATCAGCCAGAGTTTTTCTAAATGTTGGATTTCTGTCCTTCAGTATTAATTTCATTTTCCTGCTGACTGAATTCTGTTTGTTCAAATTACTGTTTTACATTTTAATCATTTTACTCATTATTAAATATTAATATTTTTATTATCTTACATTGTGGCTGGTCAATTAGTATATTCTTTAGTGATTTGAGAGTGCTAAAGCCTACTTTGATAATTCATGGGCCACTCCAAAAGCCTGGCTGCTTTAGGTCATTTGCTACTCTTTGTTTTGATACTTAATTTTAATAACTGGACACCCCTTTAAAAGGGCATGTAGATGCTCTGATTGGTGGCAGCCCATTACCATTTTATTTTGGGGAGTGGACAAAGCTGGAAATCTGTGTCAGGCTTTCCCAAAAGTGTTTGGATGTGTGAGATTTAATTTAAGTGTGAGTGTATCAGAGGTCTTAAACTGGGACACATTGCTCTGAAATGTGTAATTAGGAGTTATATTTGGGGTGGACAGAAGTATACAGTCCAGTCCTAGGGTATAGAGCATGATACTGTTGTGCTCTTAAGGGAAAATTGTGAAATATTACTCCTGTTTAAGTGAGAGTCTCACATTGGAGTCAGTAGTGAGGACTGACTAAGTTACTGACCCAGGATAGCAGGGGACGTCACATATTTGGTAGCAGTTCGGTGGGATATTAATCAGACATCACATATTGGTGGCAGTGGTGGGGATTTTAATTGGACTTCAACAGCCTGTGGGTAGTTGTCATTAAGGTGTGCACTCTCAACAGTCACAGGGTAGACATATGAAATCTCAGTCTACTTCAGTTTTATTTAATTTTAGTTAGCTAGTCAGGGACAGCAGGTCAGCAGAAGATTATAGTAAGCTGACAAAGAACCAGTTGGCCAAGGAGTTTGAAGCTAGAGGACTGGTGCATGTCAACCTGACTAAGGAAGCAATCACTTCAGCCTTAGTTTCAGCTTCAGCTTCAGCTCAGACCAGCCATTCGAAGGATATCCAGTTTGATATTGGGCATGTGCAGCCTGCTGAGACAGGACATTCCCCTTTTTCTTCAGAGGACCTGAGAATTTGGCTGGAGTTAGAAAGACTGTGTTTGGAGGCTGAGGGAAAGCAGCTTCAATATGAACTGGAGGCCTAATGTCTTGAACTGGAATCAGCAGAGAGACTGTGCCTAGAGGACAAATGACTGGAGGCTGAGGAGAAACAGCATCAATATGAACTGGAGGCCAAACAATTAGAAGCTGAAGAAAATAGCACTGGCATGAAGTGGAGCTTCTTACCCTTCAAGAGGGCTTTGGAGGTAATGGGGAAGGGAATAACCAGACCCCAGAAGCAGCAAAAGTCAGTAAACCTTTTCCTGAATACAAGGATGGGATGACTTTGATAGTTTTACTCGTGTATTTGAGAGAATATGTAGACAGTATGATGTTGACCATGAGCTCTGGGTTCGGCTCCTGACTCCCTTACTCTATGACAAACCTCTTCAATCCATGTCAAAACTGTCTGATGTAGATTGTTTGAATTATGATAAAGTAAAAAACTGTCTTCTTAATTGTTTTAAACTAACACCTGAAGCTTATAGAAAAAAGTTTTATGAATCTAGACACAAGGCAAATGAAAGTGTACATGATTATATTGCTGATTTAAGTACTTACTTTCACAGATGGGTGAGTGGGTGTCAGGTCACCACATTTCAGGGACTGGCAGACCTTTTGGTGAGGGAACACACCATCAGTAGTTTGCCTGATGACATGACAATCTGGTTAGCAGAGTTTAACTCTGCAGAGGAGTTGGGAAGAAAAGGGGATTTCTTTTTATCAAGCAGAGTACCAATGCATAAGAAAGGAATACCAGATGCTGCACATGGACATAAGGGGATCTATGAGGGCAGTCTAAACCACTCCAACAGAGTACACCAGTAACAGGGGAAACTACTAGTCCAAGTACATGGTTAGGGATTAGATGCATCAATTATAACCAAAGGGCCACATAGCAGCCACATGTCCATTGAGGCAAGGTAAAAAACAAAAGGTGAGGGAGCCAGGATGTGGGGATGACAAGCTACCAGTGGTAAGTTGTTTGTAAACAACAGGGGGTGCCAAACTATCACCAAAATTTATATCATATCTTAGTAGATAGTAAACAGGTCACTTCTAGAGAGAGACACAGCTTCTGATATAACCATAGTGATGCCTGCAGTGCTTACAGAAGAGCAGTACTTGTTTGGACAGTCTACTCCAGTCAGAGCCTTGGGAGGGACCCCATTCCAAATACCTTTGGCTAGGGTTCTTCATGGCTGGTAGGGTAGAAGAATTAGCAAGCAGGTAAGTGTGTTTGAGTATATTCCTGCATATGTCCTGATAGGAAATTACTTTGATAATGCAGTACCTTGTGTGCATGCAGTGACACATAGTCAAGCTTGGAGGCAGGCATGTAGGTTTGGTAGCCTGGGGAGACCTACATAGATCTCTTATCTGAAGCAGAGACTGGTGTGGTGGCTGTTTCAGAGAAGGACCTTTCCTGTAGCAGTAAGTCTGAAAGTGAACCACAGCTGCTGGTAGGTACTGGTGGTCCCTTTGATGCAGTGACGCAAGGACAGAGGCGAATTGTAGTACCCATATTGACAGTGAGGCACAGCTGTCAGAAGTTATTAGGCTTCCTGTGGAAGGACAGCTGGGGAAGGTCACAAAAGTAGAGTTGAGACTGTCTCAACTTATGGACCCTACATTACAAAGCTTGAGGGAGGTGGCTAAGGATGCACCTGAGGCTTAAGGAAGAGGGAGTCTGTATACTAGAGCAAAGGTTTGTTGTATAGAGAGTGGACTCCTGAAAGTGGGCTAGAAGGTGAGGTAATACAGCAGTTGGTAGTGCCTAGAGCTTACCATCTGTCACTTTTAACCACAACACATGACATCCCTTTTTCAGTTCATATGGGTATAAAATGTGGTAAGATATGTATTATGCACAATTTTTATTGGCCTGGGATTGCAAAGGATGTGTTAGGATATTGTAGGACTTGTGAACAGTGCCACAAAGTTAACAAGGCAAGGGACAAGGCCAAGGCACTGTTAATGCCTCTGCCTGTTATTGGTGAGTTGTTTCAGAGGGTGGCCATGGCTATTGTGGGACCCCTGAGTACCCCAAGTTGTACAGGGAAGAATCCTGTTGGTAGTGGATTATGCTACCAGATACCCTGAGGTGGGATCTCTGTTGTCTATTGAAGCAGAGAAGGTGGAAAATGCTTTGCTAGAAATTTTCAGCAGGGTAAGTTTTCCAAGGGAGATCCTGACAGACAGAGGAGCCACCTTCATGTCAGACCTGCTGACTTGTCCGTGGAAGTGTTGTGGGGTGAAACATGTATAGACCACTCCTACCATCCCCAGACTAATGGTTTTGTGGAGAGATTAAGCTCTACATTAAACACTATGCTACGAGCATTTGCAGACCAGTTTAAAAGGGCAAGGTTAACCATTAAACCCAGTAAGTGTCAGGTGGGTATGGCATGGATCACTTACTTAGGACACAGTGTGGGGAGTGAAAACATTAGGCCAGAACCTGTCAAAGTGGAAACTATTCAAGTGTGGCCAGTTCCTGTTACTAAAAAGCAATTGAGAGCATTTCTTGGGGACATCAGGGTACTATAGAAAAATCTGTGCCCAATTATAGTACAATAGCTACACCCCTTACTGCCCTAACTAGGAAAAATAAACCAGATAAGGTAATGAGGTTCACAAATTGCGAGCAGGCATTCCAAAAACTTAAAGAGATTTTGGGAGGACTCGTGTTAGCCAGCCCAGATTATAGCAAATAATTTGTTGTGCAAGTAGGTGCTTCAAATTATGGGGTGGGGACTGTACTCAACCAAGTTTCCTCAGAAGGAGAAGAGCACCCAGTGGTATATCTTAGCCATAGAATCAACTTAAGGAAGAATGTTATACAGCTCTGGAGAAAAAATGCCTGGCCATAGTATAGGCATTGCAGAAGATGCAGCCCTATCTTTATGGAAGAAAAATCACTGTACTCACAGATCATAACCATTTAACATGGCTAAATAGAGTCAGCAAGCAAAATGCCGAGTTACTGTGATGGCATCTAGAGTTGCAAGCATATGACATGACAATACAACAATGCAGTGGGGTTAATAATGCCAATACAGCTGGATTATCCAGCAGAGGAGTGGGTTGATATATTCTGAGACAGACCCATTTTTCTCAAGCTCACTAGAAAACTGTGCTTGAGTCATAGAGGGAGAGAAATGTGAAGAAATTAGACACTGTCATCTGTGCTAGCATGTCTGGCTGAAGTTTTGTACAGAATTTCAGATTAACCTGTGTATTATATGCCAGCAAGACTAGCTATGGTATTGTAAATAAGTTCTTACATGTTGATTAATACTCTGTTTGTACAGGATGTTTAAAGAGTTGAACAGTATTCTTTTATATTTCTGTGTATGCTTGTTGCAGGAGATTCTAAATGCAGACTATCTCAGAGTCAGCTGATCTGCAGATGATGTCATCAGAATGTGTTCGGATGCTCTTTGTTTACTGTCAGAGACTGAAAGACAAGATGGAACATTAACAAACAGCTGTTTTTTTCTAAATGTTGGATTTCTGTCCTTCGGTATTAATTTCATTTTCCTGGTGACTGAATTCTGTTTATTAAAATTACTGTTTTGGGCCATTCTGAAAGCCTTGCTTCTTTAGGTCATTTGCTACCATTTGTTTTGATACTTAATTTTAATAATTGGACACCCCTTTAAAAGGTCATGTAGATGCTCTGATTGGTGGCAGCCCATTACCATGTTATTTTGGAGAAGGGACACAGCTGGAAATCTATGTCAGGCTTTCCTAGAAGTGTTTGGATGTGTGAGATTTAATTTATTTAAGTGTGAGTATATCAGATGTCTTAAACTGGGACACATTGCTCTGAAGTGTGTGATAAGGAGTTATATTTGGGGTGGACAGAAGTATACAGACCAGTCCAAGGGTATAGAGCATGTTCCTGTTGTGCTCTTAGGGGAAAATTGTGAACTATTACTCCTGTTTAAGTGAGAGTCTCACATTGGAGTCGGTAGTGAGGATTGAAATGCCTTAGTTACTGACCCAGGATAGTAGGGGATGTCACAGATTTGGTGGCAGTTCAGTGGGATATTAACCGGATGTCACAAGGACCATGAAGGGAAAATAGCAATATATTTAGCAGTGCAATGCTGATAGCCTGCCAATGATGGAGACTTGAAGACTTACTCGGAAGTACTATTGTTGTATATAGTTGTATAGAAGCCCTTCCAATGTAATAGTATGGAAGAGGAAGTGACAGAAATCTTCAGTGATGACAGAAAGAAGTGATGAGGACACAGATTAAGAAGAAGTGAAATATATCCCTAACTATATCTCTAAATATACATGGTCATACCTTATGCCTCCTTATTCCCCTTCTTCACTCAACTTCTTGATTCAAGCAATATCTCTCCCCTGACTCTCTATCTAAATAGGCCATAACCCTGTTTTTTATGTCTTACTACATATTGCAATTGTTGTTTGTATTATACTAACTTACCTTTAATTTCTCTAAACTGGGTAAAATTTCTCTAAATATTAAGTCATTATCATATAATTTGCATCTATTCTTAACCAATGTTTTCACATTATTTCTAATTTGGTAAAATTATTTAAATTGTAGATGTTTTGTATTATTTTTGAAAATTCTAAAATTATTGTTCTTAAAATATTTTTGAAATACTTTGGAGCTTTTCTCCCCAGTCCTCCGATGAAAATGGGTATCAACCCAGTTGAACGTTCCCAATAATCAAATGTCAATAAATAAATAAATAAATAAATAAATAAACATCTTAAGTGATAGAAGAAAGATAACAACTGTGGACTCTGGTTAATGATGAGGTGCCATGATGGTCATGCACTGGAAAATAGGACATAAAGAATGGGCTGGATTCCAAAATCAAACAGCACAGCATGCCAAAGGAAGACTTCAGAGCTCCAGCTGCAGACATGATTTTGGAAGACACACTGCAAGCAGTCTAAGTACTTAACTATTCAGCATTGGGTAATTTCAGATTTTGCATACACTCATCAGATTCCAAGACACATCATGTGTGAGCAACCCAACTTAAATGTGATAAATTGAAACTCTGACTCTTTTTTCAAAATCCTGGGCATATGCTAGACTGTATCACAAGGAACAGAAGTTAGCACCATGAAATATGATGGAATAAGTAAAATACCTACAAAAAAAACCAACATGCTACCTGGAGTGCATGAAATGCAACAGGCTTCAGTGACTGTGCACCCTAGAAAGCAGCCATCTAGAGTGAAAGTAAGGCTGCAATTAAACCAACTGTTAGATCAACAGATAATTAACAGGTACCACCTAGACATACAGCTGGTGCAGGCTGTCTGCAACACGTGTGCCCCACACATCTGTGTGGATGTTGAGGGCAATCCCATTGCTCCTGAAACAAAAGTATTTCACAGCATGGATGTACTTGCATCTGGGACATTCCAAAGGCACAAGAGAGATGCTGTAGGAATGTCAGAGACAGCTGCCAGTCATATCCTGTTAAAATTCCTGACAGCCATGCCCAGCAAGGTGGATGACTACATACTCCTTCCATGTACCTCCACTGAGCTGAGAACTGTTATGCTCCGGTTCTATAACCTTGCAAACTTCCCACATGTACTTGGTGCAGTAGGTCGCATCCACACCCCCATCAAGACCCTGGTTCATCCAGAACCAGACAGATACATTAACAAAAAGGGCTGGCTTCCCTGAACTGCCAATTCAGGTGTGTAGCAGATGGCAGCATAACAAACATCATAGCAACACAACCTGGAAGTGTCTATGATGCTGTCATATGGACAGAAAGTGGTCTGAGGGCTACCTTCCAAAGGTGAAATACCTTAAGGTATATTACTACGTAAGAACAGGAACACAGCTAAGCTGTAAGCTAAGGACATCCATCCCAACAATATCCATGCCGAGACCATGTATGATTACTCTTCACAACAGGTGACTGGCGATATCCACTTGAGCCGTGGCTAATGACATTGTACAGAGAACCATCAAAATCTGCAGAGGAGACCTGCAATAGAGTACATGCAACAAGATGAAATAGCATTGACCATATGTTTGGTGTACTGAAAGCTAGGTTCAGATGCCTGGACACATCTGGGAGTGCACTTCAGTACACACCTGAGAAGTCAGCACAGATGGTAATTGTGTGCTCCATGCTACACAGCATGCTAACAGCAGCACATGACAGTCTTCCAGCTGCAGGTGTGGGTGTACCACCCCAAGAACCCCAGACATCTGAAGATGACATCCCACAGGTATCAGAGGAGGAGCAGGAGGACACAGGGGGCAGATGACACAGGCTTGGGCAATGGAGGGTGTGACCACAAGTGCAGGCCCAGGAAACACAGCAGTATCTGACCTGCAACTTTGAGTCATGACAAACTACACATACAGAAGTACACACATTAAACACTGATGTTCAGATGTTGCCCCACCACAGCAGTATGGATTGCATCTAACGCCAATTATCCACTAGATGTACACACTGAGCATCAGAAATAACAAATAATCATAACATAACAGTATGAACATACACAAATATATCACAACAGGGATCATCAGCTCATGGAACAACTGACAGAGGTATGAATACAGACTCATATTGGTGTATCTGTTTATGGCATACAATAAGGGACACAAATCTTTGCAACACGTTTCTATCTGTTAAATATAAAAAGATGCAACCAGGAAAACAACTCGGGGCATAATGCAGAACTGTTGTCAGTATCACAAGCAAAATAAATCACTGTGAAGTATGGATAAAGTAATGTAATTAATGGAGTCAGCTATGGTTAGTAAAACTGTTGGACTCCCATGGCATCAGACTTATCAACAAACACAGACTGATGACACTGTCAGTGTTCTGCACAGCAATCACCATCACTACAGGGTGAGACTGGTACTTCTGGACAGAGTGGATCAATTGTCAGTGTTACTCTAATACAATCTAGGGTGCTCACACTGACACCTCACATCATGGTCCAGTCTTCCCCTACCACGTATGGAAACATTTGGCCTGGGTTGTTCCACAGACGAGATTGATGGGGTGATGGCAGCATGTGGAGATACACTGTGGGAAGAAGCAGGACTGTGACTTGACTGTCTAGTTATGACTGCTGGGCCCATATCAGATGGGCCAGCAGTGGAAGTGTGTACACATTGGGGCATAGACTTTGTTCTACTGAGAGGGGGCCTGCCTTTCTCATGTGCCAATCCACTAAGCACAGTCAGGGCATGCTGAACCCTGCTTGTACTATGGCACTGCTATAGTACTGTCTTGGCTAGGGATTCTATGAAGTGTGCCACAGATAACATACATTCATTTTGTACAGCCAGTAACACCATTACCTCACCTTGTCTGGTCTTCTGTCCTTCATCCAGCACATCCAACTGGTGTACAACATGAACATGATCTGTGGCATGGGCAAATGCATGTATGTCAGATCCATGACATCACTGGGAATATTCATTTGCTTGTAGGAGTAGGTGGACACCCTCTGACATGTGCCCATGCACACCAGCTGCATGCCTACATCCACTGAGCAGAGCAGTATCAATGTGTTGTGAGGAACTGTCGACATTAGCAGCAGTCTCAACATGGGTCTGTTGTCCACAGGCCTCATCCTGTCCACCATTTGATGTCTCTTCATTGTCAGACTGACTGGACAAGTTTTAATCCACATCTGAGGCTACAGCTGCATCCACATGACTGCCACCATCTGGACCAGACTTTATCACCATGTCACTGTGCTATGTGACAGGGGCCATACTACCATATGGAAAGACATCAGATCCCACATCAGAATCAGTGAACAGGCTAATGGAGGATAAGGGCAGTTGACTTGCTAAAAGAGAGACAGATGACACAGATCAGAACAATGTGCTTACATCACATGCTGTATATCATTAAAGACATATGACCCATGTATCTCAATTCAGTGTTACAGATAATAATGACTTGCAATGAACTCTTGTCTGTGTATGGGTCACAGAATCTACATAACATGGAGTTGACATTATGTTGCATATCCAACATACCTGACATATGTGATGAATACAACCATGACATACAACTGACTAGTCCTCATGGGAAGACGGTGTGTGAGGAGACGGATGAAATGAACTATTGTAGGGAGACAGTCATACCATTCTTAATCACATCATTCTGTGACTGCTCCCAGTTTGCAATCATCTAAACACTTGGTTAGCCAGATGCCCTTGACACTGACCTTTACTTCTGAGCAGTAGATAGCAAAAAGGAAAGTACTCAATGCTGATCCTTGAGGGACACCGCTAGTGACTGGCTTCTTTTACTATGCTGGAATGTCAGCAGATAGACTCTGCATATAAAAAACATTATAGGAGTATTGAAAAGGCTTTAGATAGAATTTGAAAGCCATGCTAAGAGAGGTGCAGACTATCCCTGGCAAAGCAGGAAGGCTTATCAGCCATCTCAACCCAAGCTAACATGCACCCTGGATCCCATTAGAATGATACCAGGTACATAATGAATTATTAAAGTCTATTATTTTCTCTTTGGATGTCAACATCATTCTGGGTGATGGCAAACTACCATTCAAGACTAGAAACAGTCCTAGAATCCCCCAAGACACAAATATCCTCCACTGCGAGCTAATACAGGCAAATAACCAGTTCCATTGTCACTGTTTAAAACTCAGTGCCACGATATGCAAAATTTGAGAAGTCAGCTACCTCAGGAAATTACCTCATTGATAATATGCCCCTAACAGTAGTCCCAGTAGTTAGGGATTTGGGGACATACAATCAGTCTTTTAACCAACATGTGTCTAAGGTAGTAAGGAAATCATTCTATATTGCTCAGCTTATAATCAAGGGTATGTATGGCATCCAGGCCTAAAGAAGTCATTGTTTCACTTACTTAGCCCTCATCCATCACTGAATACAATGCCTTCTTGAGTATGCACCTGTCCAGGCACATTCAACAACTGGAACATCCACAGAGGTTCCTCACAAAAAGATAACATGGCTTTAACAACATGTCCTTTGTTGATCACCTCAAAGCCCTATCCCTATACTCTCTCTCTCCTGCAGACTGTAGAGGGTTGATCTATGTCTGGCATATAAGGCATCCCAGGATCCTGCACTGATGGAGCTCTTGCATATCAACAAAACAAATAACATCAAAACTACTTAATCCAGGGACTTGAACCTTTCTTGTGACATAATTAGGACATGTCGTAGAGACAGGTATATGTCTCAGAAAAAAATTCCTTCTCTGGAACAGGCTTCCCATCTTAAAGCAGAATTCTTCCCTGACCCTATTCAAGTGTAACCTAGACTAGTGGATGGGAAATCAGAAATTCATTCCTGGTCTGTCACCTATGTCTCTAATGGATAGAGGCAAACTGTAAAGGTTGGAATAGCCATGCCTTAGCTTATATATACCCCTAAATAACCTCTAGGACATCAGACTTGTTGGATACATTAAAAAGGCCATTGTGGTCATTAGTCATATACCTATGACCCTATGAACCTATAATCCAGGTCAATCCTATCTTTCTGCTTGACCCACTGAGCAGAGTGCCTAAGGTCATTTCCCCCCTTAAGGGACACTGCCAGGATATAATGGTTGGATCTGACAGTCCTCATTATGTCCTGGATCCTGGCTTTGGAAAGACAGCTAATCATTATCTTGTTCTTATCCAGCCTTGTGAAGGTGTTTTTCATATTTCTGGCAATTGAGTCATCTTTTTTATCTTTTTTTTGTTATTTCCAGCTGACCATTGGCTGCCCCCAAAAACTTTTCTCATCCACTCATCCACTGGGACTAGCAGGCTCACCTTCCTGCTCCACATTCACTCTGACCTATGCTCTGGGCTGGTGAGGAGATTGTGGCCCCTGTCATACCTCTCAACCTCTTTGAGCAAGAAATCTGGACAAAGTCATGAATAGAAGTGGGACAAAGGCCCAAAAATAGGGACACTTTTTAAATATTGTCTCACAAACTTAGAAAGTTGATAGAATAAAAGGTTTTGCATTAGCATGACTTTTCTGAAGGGTATGAAGTCTGAAACTCACA
Organism: Protopterus annectens; assembly: GCF_019279795.1. Taxonomy (NCBI): domain Eukaryota; kingdom Metazoa; phylum Chordata; order Ceratodontiformes; family Protopteridae; genus Protopterus; species Protopterus annectens. The sequence goes on from NC_056744.1 coordinate 787,770,387, forward strand.
TGTCTATTATTTTTTTAACTTCAATCTGTAATGATTTGCCAGTAATTTGCCAGAAAACCATAATTTGATGAAAAATGGACTAAAATATGAGGCAAAAATCTGGACATTCTGTGAAAATCTGTACAGTTGAGCAATATAGCCCCTATGCAGCATCATGTTTATGCCAGTGAGTGTTTTCTTTTAATGCACTAACCCCGCACACATGCAAGGATGGATATGAAATGGGAAAATGGTAGCATATTGTCATGTCCCTATGGAGGCTCAGCTAATGGTCCACATCTTTTTTCCCTTTAGGACGTTGCTCCACTGCTCATCCCCAGCATGCATCAGGGATCAGCCATGAAGTGCACCCAAGTCCATGCCCACTACAAAGATGGGCATGGCCATCATTCCCTGTCAGTACCTCTGATGCCTAGTCACTAATTAAGCTCAGGCTGCCTGACTGTAGTCAAATCTTTACCCCTCTACACCTTAGTGCTGGCTGGCAATAGAAGCAATAGAGTCATCTAATGGTAAGTTATTAGTGTAGGTGGATACAATCTCAGTGGGCCTTAAGAGCTTATATTCTCTACCCTTGTCACACTTAGATGTATATGTACTTGCTGTGGACATGTGGGTTTTATGTAGGAGTGTTGGTGTGTGAACTAATGGCTGAAGGCTTATCCAGCGTTCTCTTAATGACCTCAGTTCAAGCTGGTATTGTGGAGATGATCTATGCTGTAGGTGTATATGTATTGTTCTTACCAAATGGGTTTTGAGTTGAAATAGTAACTTATAAACTCTATAAATACATATACTTCTCACATACTGAATAATTAAGATATGGGAGTAAAGGGTTTTTGGCAAACACAAGGCAGTTGCTATTCTGCTTCAAAATACCTAATGCTGCTACTAAGAGGCAAAAGCTTACTGAAATTCCATAAAGGCAAGGGCAGTCAAAGGGGTATTAGAAAACAGCCATATTAATAATCAACTTTTGATACAAGACAGAAGTGTGTGAGGAATTAGACCATAGCTTAGAACCATGCTGGACTGTCACTTCATCAAAGCTAATGGAGATTGGGAGAGATGATCATTATGACAGTCAGTAATTACAATATCGTCATAGAATGTTTATCAGATATTATACCATGACCTCTCTAAACGCGCACGCATTATGGGCCAGCTGCGCTGCGTGAAATCGAAATATACTAAAAAGATGGAGAGGTCGTCCGGACTTTTTCTTTTAGTACTTTTATTTTTAAAATTTCATTTTATTAAAATAATGGTTTAAAATGGGAGAAGTTAAAAAAGCAACGGAAAAATCCGCAACGATTTATTTGCTTTGTCTCGCTTATGTAAACCCCATTAACAAACCCACACAGTTTTTGTTAAAAAGAGAGAAGCAAGATCTCCGTTTTTTTAAAAACCAAGTTAAATAATGAGTTTAAAATGAGTTTAAAAAAGCAAGAAAAAGAGCAACCCGTTTGTAATTTAATATTTGTAAACTATCTTAAACTCATTTACTTATTTAACTTTTTAAAAACAAACTTAACAACAGCTATTGCTCTTTTCTGCTCTTTCTCGCTGCGCTTGAGCTACTGTGCAGGTTTCTGCGCACGCCTCAGATGTATGCCTGCGCCCGCCAGTAAACACGCCAGGGCCTATGCCATTATTTAATAATGTAATTTTTTTAAAGTAAAACATATTTCTATTTTTTGAATATAATCATTCTGATTTAATAATGTCTGGTCTGGGTAATACTTATTTTTTGGTATTGGTGGGAACGCTGGTCCCACCAAACCACATCGGGTAACACCAACAAATTACACTTTACCCACAACGGGAACCCGTATTGCTATATTAATAGTGATATGGACACTTATAGAAACACAGACTACAGGTTACTTGATTTGTTTTCTGGTGATATTATTCTGAATTTTCCAAAACTGACAGAATTCAAGGTAGGTAAATTTCTGGAGCACCTAAAATCCATAAAGGTTTGTACAACTCTACGTTACATCTCATATTGGCAGTTTCTAACTTAAAACACAAGCACTGCCACACAAAACATTTGGCAGTTGATTGCAGACAGATTTGGCATTTAAAAGTAGATAACTTATTTACTGAGATTTTTAGTATGAATATGTAAAGTGGATAACACAGGAAGCAAAAAGATTATACTGAAGGATGTATTGAAAGAAGAATTCTATTAGGATACTATATATGTAGAGGGTAGTATAGATAGAAGATAAAAGTATGAATAAAAGAAATATAATTATCATTTGTTACCTGGAACAAAAATTATTTTACGGGAAAAGAAGTGAGATGTAGGCTGGAGTAGAAAGCATGTAAAAGCATGACCAAAATTAGTAGAGGCCTATTTTAGGTGTTAATACATTGTAATTATATTAGCATAAAATAAATAAATTGTAAGTTAGAGTAAAGAAAGCTAGAGTCAACAGAGTGTAATTAGAAGGAGGAATATGGCTGAAGTCTGAGAGTTCAGCTTGCAAGCACAGGTGTTTAGTAGGTGTTTCTTCAGTCAGGAGCACTACAGAATCCTGAAAGCCCAAAATCCTGAGACCAAAATCATGAAAACTCAAAATCCTGAAAACACACCAGATACCAACACTTACTATATTCCAGCAGAAGTACATCCAGAAACATATTACCCTTCAACTATACGCAGGGGGGCAAGCTCCCCTATACCCCCCATGTGGAGGGCTGCACCCCCCACACCCCCTGCTACTTAAATATAATAACTACAAGATTGCACTTCAGTACACTGCTTATACTTGGAGAAGAGTAATATGGTTTGTGTTTTATTTGTTTCTGTATGTACTTGTGCTGGAATATAGTAAATGTTGGTATCCTGCGTGTTTTCAGGATTTTAATTTTCAAGATTTTGAGTTTTCAGGATTTTGAACTTTCATGATTTTGGTCTTCAGGATTTTGGTCTTCAGGATTTTGGTCTTCAGGATTTTGGGCTTTCAGGATTCTGTAGTACTCCATTCAGTGACATCTTAAAGCTATTTATCGTGTCTATTTGTCTTATTTTAGGGGAGATTTGATTCAGGATTTTTGCAACCTAGTTAGACTATAATGTGTTACCTGCATTGTTATTAGATCTTGTGATACATACATACATACAAATATTTCAAGCACGGACATTAATGCCCTTCTAGCCTGCCAATATACCAAAACACTTATTCCCATAATAAGTCTCCAGACTGTTCTTAAAAATATTTAAACCAGTACTTGCTTTAATGTAATTTGGTAGTCTGTTCCATACATCAGCTGATCTATCAGAGAACTAATTAGCACACTACTTATTCCTATAGAACCTTCTACATAGGTTGTCTGATGATTCTCTACTACTTTTTGATAACTCCAAACATTCCCAGAGGTAGTTATCTCTGAATGTCTTAAATACCTGAATAAGATCTCTTAGATATATGTAAGAGACACTGTACAAGTTCAGATATTTTAGTCTTTCGTAATAACTTACATTTTTACATCCATGGATGCCCTTTGTATATTTCCGCTGTAGTCTTTCCAGTTTTCTCATAAGGTTTCCATACTGCTATTCCATACACATTTGGGTCTAATATAACTAACAAAGAATGACTTCATCATTTCTGATTTCCTAGACTTTATAAATCTTTTTATACATCCTATAGTTCTGTAACATCAACTAATTGGTTGATATGATTAGAAAAACCCAACTCTGGATCTACCTATACACCCAGGTCCTCAAATCAATCTACAGTTTCAATCACTGTGTGCTGTATTAAATATTCACCTTTCAATTTATGTCTCTCAAATCTCATATGCTTAGTTTTTGATGTATTTATCAACATATTATTCTCCTGTGCCTGAATGGTCAATTTAGTCAAGTTCTTTTGCAGACATGCATTATCAGTTTACCCAATTTCAGGTCATCTGCATATAGACTGTAGAACACCTCAGATGAAAAAGTTTGGTCTGACGGATACAATCTAAAAAGTAAGAGCCTAGGACACAGTCCTGTGGGACAGCCTGACTGCAACCAAGACTTTCACCTGTTCAGTTTCTGTATGATATTTGCAATGTCCTATTGCAAGCTATGCAGCAATCCATCTTATCAAGAGTACATTGATATACACACTAGTAGCAAGTTCAGAATATAATAAAAAGCAGAGAGGTGTGGCAATATTATGGAGAAAGACTACCCTGATGCCCAAGATTATAAATACAGTCAATGCTAACTCAGGAATGTTTTGTTTCATGTCAATATTAATAAATGGTTTGGCTTATACCCTAGTAAACAACGATTGGATACCAGGGCTGGGTGTCAGGGTAGCCAAACAATATTTAGAGAACATAATACAATATTCCAAAGGTAATACAATAATTGCAGGAGACTTTAATTGTATAATGAAAGTAGAGGACACAAATGCTAACAAGACACACAAGAATTCTCCACTATCAAAGTTGCTTACAGAGTTTATTGACTCATAATTTAATGGACATTAATGCATATTTTGAACAAGATTCATTGATATTCACACATTACTCACATATACATAACACATTTTCTAGAATAAATAGTTTATAACAAAAGATCTTACCACAAAAATAAGCAAATTTAAAACAATCACTTGCCCCTTCTTGGACCATAATGCAATAACTTTTGAAATAGATTTTAACTTTAAGAGAAAAATTACAATCATAAGAATTCCAGTCTATATAGCAAACCTTAAAGAGTTTAAATACTATACTGCAGAGATGCAAACATTTCTAGATTTAAACCTCACAGATGAGGTAGCAGACCTATATATATGGGATGCAATGAAAGCATATTTATATTGGAAGGCTGTAGCCTGGTATAAAAACAAACAAAAGCTTTGGAATAAAGAACTGGCAGAACTACAAACTAAAATAAACAACATAAAATTAGATATTCATAAAGGCAACTTAGCTTCAGAAAAAGAATTAGAAGACCTCAACAAAAATACTTAGAGATATTGAACCATAAAACAATGATTAATCTAGAAAACGTCAAACTGTGCACTTACTCTATGAATCCAAAAAATCAAAGGAAAATAAGTAACAGGAGGAAAAAAATGATAAAGGAAAATCAGATAACAGAAATATTCAATATAGATAAAAAAAGAAAAGTATCAGATTTAGAAGGAATTCTAGAAGCCTTCAGACTGTATTTTAATAAACTCAATAGTCAAGAAAATAAAATGGAATCAAGTGAAGCACTTAAAAACTTCCTTAAGGAAAATATAAGACTAAGACTATCAGATGAACACAGGAAAATAATAGATAAATATATAACTATGACAGAAATTAAAATGCAAATCAAGAAACTAAAATTAAACAAAGCCCAGGTAATGATAATATGACACCAGAGATGTTTAAACTACTATCTAATAATGTCTTAAAAAGCTCAATGCCAAAAAGTGCATTATCATCCCTTTTGGTAAAAACTCTGTACCCATGAACTACCACATAGGTGGTAGTCTACTTAACACTGAAAGTGTGATAAGAGACCTTGGGACACAGGTGGACAGTAGTCTCTCCTTTGATAATCACATCGTCACAGTAGTCAGGAAATCCTTCTGCGTGGCACACCTCATCACAAAAGGTTTCTCATCCAGGAAAAAAGAGGTCATTGTTCCCCTCTACTCATCGCTCATTAGACCCATTATAGAGTACAATACCCCTTTTGGCATGTACCTCACAAGATATCTACAACAACTGGTAAGGCCACAGAAATACCTCACAAAGAGGATTACCAGCCTCAAACAAATGTCCTACGCAGACCGTCTCAAAAAACTCCAGCTTTACTCTGTCACATATCGCCTACTCAGAGGTGATCTCTGCCTAACATGCAAAGCTATGTCAAACCCAGAGCTGTTGGACATGCTCCACTTAAAGAAATCCCAATCCCTCCGAGCTACATGCTTTAGGGACCTAAACCTTGTCACCACAATAAACAGAACATGCTGGAGGGATAGATTCCTGTCTCGGAGACTTCCCATACTCTGGAACAAACTACCTATCTATATCAAACAAAGCTCCTCATTAGCACTCTTCAAGAGAAATCTTGATGATTGGATGGGAGATAGGAAATCCACCCCAGGGATCACTTCTGTGGCTCTGCTTGACAGGGGCACAGGAAAGTCATTTTCTTGGGTGGCAAAAGCCAAGGTACCATTTGGCTAGGCTTATATAGGCCCTAAGGCAAATAGCCTAGTACCTATCTATGAACCTATAAATCTATTACTAAGTGTGTTCACATCAGCTAAATAATGTGATAAATGCCCTCCTTCTTGGAAATACACTTAAGTATCACCAATTCTGAAACAAGATAAAAAAACAGATGAGTGTACCTCATACAGACCCATAAGTTTGCTAAATATAAATTATAAAATATTTATGACAGTTCATGCAAACAGAATAAAACAAATATTGCCATTATTGATAGAGAACAATCAAACAAAATTTATTAGAAACAGAAATATGTATGACGATATAAAAGGAATTTTGTCTCTTATTGATTTCATAAACAAAACAAAAAATAAAATGAATGTCATTTGCCTAGATATTAACAGTGCATTTGATTCCATGAATTGGGAATACCTTTGGCTTGCACTGGTGAAGTATGGCTTTTCGAAAAATTTTACCTCACTAATAAGGTCTTTTTATGATAAATCTTCAGCATACATAAAAATAGGATTCTGGTTATCGGAGCCTATTACCATTACAAAAGGTACAAAACAGGGTTGTCTACTTTCCCCTTTGCTATTCACATTAATAATAGAACCATTAGCAAATTTTATACATGCAACCCTAAACATGCAAGGAATTCAACTAGATACTGACACTGAGTTAAAGATTGAACCATTTGCAGATGATATTTTATTGACTTTAAAAGAGGATGATAACATATTAAAAGAACTATGGAAAGCAGCAAAACAGTTTAAGAAGATTTCTGGACTATCATTTAATGAAAATAAAACCAATATGTTACTAATAAATAAGGACAAAATATTAAATAAAATCATCATGAATATTTATCTATTTATTTTATTTTACATTTCTGGCTGGATACATGTCCATTTTCAACATTACTAAATTAATACTAACAAAATGTACTGAGACAATATACAGTTTACCTGGACTAGTCTGAGTAGGTAACAAACAAAATACAAAATTAAGTTAAGAAACATCATTAGTCAAGTTAAAAATAATATCATTAGTCAGTAGTCATGATAACAGATTAGGTAATTTGCGTTTGGAAGTTTAACAGGTAATTAAGTAGTTAAGGGATAGTATATAATTTGTTTGGTACAAGTATTATGGATTTGGTAAAGGTCGGGAGTATATCTAAAAATGATACAATCAAATACTTATAAATTAAAATTGCAAATGACATAGATACAACAGTACAACTAAACTATAAAGAGAGTTTAGATAATATCAAAGAACTCATACAAAAATAGAATAAGCTATTTTTTACCATGGAGGAAAGACTATATAATTAAAATGATTATACTCCTGAAAATTCTGTATTTTATACAAGATTGCTCGCTACCTCCACCTAAATCATATTTAAAACAATTTGAGAGGTTAATAACAAAATTCTTATGGTACCCTAAAAAAACTAGAGTTGCCATAAGACATCATTTTGACAACTGGGAAGAAGGTTGAATATGCTTACCAGATTTGGAAGGATATATACAATTGTCAGCTTTAAAAACAGTTTCTCTATGGTTAAACAAAGAATATACTTCCAAATGTAAACTAGTACATGAAAAAATCTGGATAAAAAACACTCATGATACAATAAATAAACTAAACATATGTTCATAGGTTCATAGGTTCATACTAGGCTATCTGCCCTAGAGCATTTATAAGCCTGGCCAGAGTGTGTTTGGCTTTCGCCACCCATTTTAAATTAATTTTGCTATGCCCTTTTTCGAGGTTAGTATACTGTGCCTCTGTGTAACAGTGACACAGAAGTGATACCGGGGGTAAACCTACGATCTCCCATCCACTCATCAAGATTCCTCTTGAAGAGAGTCAGTGAGGGACTCTGCCTAACCTGGACTGGGATTTTATTCCAGACTGAAGGGAGCCTCTGGGTTATGAATTTGTCCCTCCAGCATGTCCTATTTATTTCAGTGCTGAGGTTCAAGTCTCTCGAGCGCATAGCTCGATGGGATTTGGATTTTGTGAGGTGCAGCATGTCCATTAATTCCGGGCTGGACATGGCTTTATACGCCAGGCACAGATCGCCTCTGAGCAGGTGGTATGCTACTGAGTAGAGCTGGAGTTTCTTTAAACAGGCAGCATATGGCATCTGTTTGAGCCCTTTGATCCTCTTGGTGAGGTACTTTTGGGGTCTTTCCAGTTGCTGCAGGTGTCTGGTAAGGTACATCCCAAAAGGGGCATTGTACTCAATTATGGGCCTGATGAGGGATGAGTAAAGAGGCACAATGACCTCCCCTGATCTAGATGTGAATCCCTTCATGATTAGGTGGGCTATATAAAATGTTTTTCTAACCACTTTGGACACGTGGTTGTCAAATGAGAGATTGCTATCAACTTGGGTCCCCAGGTCCCTAATTACTTCTTCTGTACTTAATGGATTACTACCTATGTGGTAATTTGTGGGCACTTTGTTTTTGCCAAAGGGATGACTGTACACTTTTGGCGTTTAGCTTGAGGCCATGGCTCTGGCAACAGTTGTCTGTTTCTATGAGGCCCTTTTGGAGGATGCTTGTGTCGGCTGGAGAGTCGATTATGGTGCCCAGTTTGCAGTCATCTGCGAACTTGGTCAGCCACAGTCCTTCTGTGTTGGCCTGTACCTCCGAGAAATATATACCGAACAAGAGAGGTCCCAGGACTGAGCCTTGTGGGACACCACTTGTAACTGGTTTGGAGTCTGACATGGCTCCAGCAATTCTAACCATGTGGGTTCTGTCCTTGAGCCAGTTTGCAATCCATCTAGTGACATAGGGGTTTATATTTAAGCTGGTGAGCTTATCTATAATGCCCAAGTTGGGTATTGTATCGAAGGCTTATGCGAGGTCCAGGTAGGCTGTGTGGACCACCTTCCCCTCATCAATGACCTTGGTGACTGTTTCAAAGAAATCGACCAGGTTTAAGAGGCAGGATCTGCCCTTAACAAAGCCAAACTGGGTAGGATCCAGTGTCTGTAGGTCCCCAATATCTTTATTTATGAGGTCCATGATGATCCTTTCCATAGCTTTGCAGACCAAGCTAGTCAGGCTTATGGGGCAATAGTTTCCAGGATCTGTTGAGGCACCACCTTTGTGGAGAGGGACCACTGTTGCTGTACGCCACTCTTTGGGTACATATCCTGTAGTAAGGCTGAGATTGAACAGTAGTTTTATGTTTGGGTTTAGCTCTTCTTGGAGTTCATGTAGGAAGCAGCCCGGGACACCATCTGGTCCCATTGATGCTGTGTTTTTTGCTTTGGAGAGGGTGGATCTTACCTGAGCATCTGAGATGTCAGGGGGGCAGCACTCTGCTGGGATAGATATTTGCCCTTTTGGTGGGGGGGGAGAAGTTTGCGCTGAACCTGTCAGCTAGGATGTTGGCAATGTCTGTGGTTTGGTGTATTTTTTGTCATTTTGGACTAATTCTGAGCATATCTGGGAATTCCCACCCAGGTTCCTAACATAACTAAAGAAAGCCTTGTGATTATCCTTAGTGTCCTGTGCAATTTTTCTCTCAAAGCTGGCCTTAGACGATTTTATGAGTGCCCGTAGTTTTTTGCTAATACTGATCAGAGATGCCTTCCCTTTTTGGGATTTTGCTCTATCATGTAGTAGCTTCCTCCTTCTATTGTATAGTTTGTTTATGGCTGGGGTCCACCAGACAGGACGCCTGCCTTTGGAGGATTGGGTCTTGGTTTTATTTGGGATTGCATGATCCATGCATTTCTGAAGGTGTTTATAGAATGCGTTTATAAAGGATTCTGCGGTCTGGGCCGTATTTTCCACAGGCCCGGGGGCTTTGAAGGATTCCACCTCGGTTTTGAGGAGTGTGAAATTTGCTTTAGAGAAGTTTTTCACTGTGGTTTTCTGGGCAGGGGGTGGGGTCGGGATGTGAATATTCAGTGAGATTAGTTTATGGTCTGATCTTACCAGTGAGGGATACACTTCTGGTCTGGAGCATAGAGTCCCCATGTTGGTGATGATCAGGTCCAGTATGTTTTCCCTCTTGTGGGAGTGGTAACAAGTTGTTCCATAGCATTTGAGTTTATAAATTCTAGGAACCTTTGGGCTAGGGTGTTGGAGCTAGAGTAATGCTCCCAGTCTATGTTTGGGTAGTTGAAGTCACCCAATATAATGGTGTTTGGAGAGACCTTCATATTTTCCAGTGTTCTCAGGAAGGCCAAGTGGGGTTCCTGGGTTTGGGAGGGTGGTCTGTAGCAGGCTATAAACTGGAAGGCAGTTTTACCCACTGTTAGTTGCACATGGATAGACTCTGATGCTTTGTGCTGTGCCACCAACCTGGAGGTGTGGGTATCTTTGACGAATATTGATACTCCCCCTCCTTTTGTGGTTTGGTCCAAGTTTTGGGGCCGAAAAGCATGGTATGAGGTATAACCTGGTAGTGCTGGGGTGCTCTTGGGAGCCTTGAACTAGGTTTCTGTTACTGCACAGATATCGATGTTCTCCATGCTAAGGAGAGTTTTGAGTGCATGCATCTTGAGGTTTAGACTTCTGGCATTGAGTAGCATTACTCTTAGTTTCTTATCCCTTGTGATACCTATGGAGGTGGGTTTGTCTTTTGAGCCTTGCCTAAAAAAGGCACTATGGGGGTAGCAAGAGCCTTTGCCAATATCCAAAAACTCAGGGGTGACAGGTGCAAGCCGTCCCTAGCGAAGCATCGTGGCTTGTCAAGCATGTCATCCCAGGCTGACAGGCATTGGATCCCCTTTGAATGACACCAATACTTAAGCCAATTGTTGAAATTGATCATCTTGTTTTCATATTGTGGCATCATTCTTGGTGAGGGTAAGATGCTACTCAAGGTCAGGGTCATACCGGCCTGGGCTACATGCTCAGAGAGCTCCTCTATGTCTCTTTTCATGTAGTCCAGGGAGGTACATCTTAGGTCATTCACACCAGCATGGACAATGACTGAGTCATATTTGTACTTGCCTTGGAGTGACCTGAGTGCTTGTGTTATGTGGCGGATCCTAGCGCCCGACAGGCAGCTCATCATGACCTTCTCCTTGTTCAGCCTGGTGAGTGGGACGTCAGTGTGCCTGACGATAGAGTTACCTATTACAAGTGTATCAGGTGTGTTGTTTAGCCTTAAGGGCTGTGACTGTTTGGCACACTGGCTTTGTGAGCTATGTGTTGCACGTGTTTTGTTTTGGGGTAGCGGTTGCTTGGGTGTCTGCTTTGGAGGTCTCTGCTGCTTAAGCAGATTTTTATTTAGAGCCTCCGAGTATGTTTTTGTGTGTTTATGTGTTTGGTTTGCTGTCATGGTAGGTCTATGTGAGACTGGAATTGTAGTGAGTGTGGTTTCCTTCTCCTCCTGACTGGTTACACCAGTAATGAGTTGAGAGAGCTTAGCCTCCAGTTTGGCTATATGGTTGCATCTCTCACATGTGTTGGAATTTGTTGGGAGGAGGAGAGGGTTGTCCGTGTACATGAGGCAGTTGTAACATTGCCTCAAGATTCCTAGATTCACCTGCTGGACCGGAGAGGAGATTGACAACTGACCTTTGGACATGCTAGAATAGTATTGGGAATTCCTTTATAATTGAAAAAAGGGCCAATGTGGAACAAGGTACTCAAGGGGAGTTTGTGAGGGTGTAGTGCTTTTAATTTTTTAGTGCTGACTTATATAATTGCTTTAGTGAGCAAGTGCCAGGTAACTTAAATGCAATGTGTTACAGGTAACTTAAATGCAAAAATGACAAACAGTAACTTTCTTTCAAATGAAACAAGGAAATAAGTACAATAAGCAATGCAGATATCACTAGGGATCCACAGAAGCGCTGAAAAGCCACATTTTAGGTGGAATTAGCATTTCAGGGAAATAACAAGCAAACAAACAACAAGCATACAAACAAAGCTAGATTCAGCAGGCCTGGATCTAGTCTATGCTACAGCAAACAAGGTGTACCAACTTCAGTAAGAAACAGTTCAAATATGCAGGCACTATAAGCCTTTAACCAGAAATTCTCAGCTCAGAAGGGCAGAGTCCAGCCTCTCCTCCCACAAGAGTGCAGACCACGAGCCTTCTTAATGTAAAATAACTGGCCTGAAGCCCAAGTGCTTAAACCAGAACTAATACACTTTTAGAATAACAGACGCTGAGCCCTCAATCAGCAGTTCCCAACTCAGAAGGATGTAAGCTACATGTCCTGCCACCACAGTGCAGGCCACAAACCTTCCTAATGAAAAACAACTGGTCTGAAGCCCAAGTGCTTAATCCAAAAGACTTAGAATGATAGCTACACTTTAATCAAGTTACTACCAAGCAGTAATAAATACAATTGAATACTTTAAAGAATGCCTGGATTAGTGCTCAAGTTATACAAACAAAGCTAGATTCAGCAGGCCTGGATCTAGTCTATGCTACAGCAAACAAGGTGTACCAATTTCAGTAAGAAGCAGTTCAAATATGCAGGCACTATAAGCCTTTAACCAGAAATTCCCAGCTCAGAAGGGCAGAGTCCAGCCTTTCCTCCCACAAGAGTGCAGACCACGAACCCTCTTAATGTAAAATAACTGGCCTGAAGCCCAAGTGCTTAAACCAGAATTAATACACTTTTAGAATAACAGACACTGAGCCCTCAATCAGCAGTTCCCAACTTAGTAGGATGTAAGCTACCTGTTCTGCCACTACAGTGCAGACCACAAACCTTCTTAATGTAAAACAACTGGTCTGAAGCCCAGGTGCTTAAACTAAAAGGCTTAGAATGAGTTACACCAAGCAGTAATAAATACAATTGAGTACTTTTAAGATGATGCAAAAGCAAAATAAAGTAGGAAGAAACACAAATATAGTAAAAGCAGATGCATTTTTTTTTTGAGTGAGCAAATGAGATGGGCCCAGGAGTTACAGGACAGAAACAAGTGCAAATGCAGGCCTTCAAATCAGAAAGTTGAGAGAGATGGAAGACCGCCCAAACGGCCAATAACTACAAATTCTGGGCCAGAACCACTCCTTATGTGGTAGACAGGTTACCTACCTGTAAATAGTACCGAATAGCTTACTTTGGTTATTGAAGGAATATATGGCAACAGCGAAACACAAAAACATACATTCTAAATACATTATCAATACCCTAAAGACTTTTATGCAGTTTGTAAACAAAAATATGGATATAAAAGCATGGTCTTTTTTCATATTCCCAGTAGCATATACACAAAATATTATTATAACTCAGGACTCAGTAGCAGTTAAAACACTTAGAAAGGTCTAATTTACTGGCATCAGTTGATAAACACTAATAAAGTACTAATGCTGGAGCAAATTATAAGTGAGTTCAACCTTAAAAATAATATGTGGTTAACACTGCAGAGATTAAGACAGTTTTAAACCAACAGGCAATAATGCAGAAGTCTGCTAGGGGAAAAGGTTTCTAAGTTCATAGAGCAGTTAATAACGCTGATGGAATTTCCCACAAATGGGAAAGGAATTTTATCAATATTGTACAAATTACTTAAAGAAACAAGAGTTCATAATAAACAAAATATATGGAAATACTAAGAAACAGTGAATGGTAAAAATGCCAGATGATAAAGATAAAAAAAAACTAATTCTTACATCTCCAAAACTAACATTTTTATCTATGCTGGCAACTTTTCACATGGCAATTTATACATAGAACATACTTAACACCACACAAATTAGAACTAATATATAATAAAGAAAATAGATGTTGGAGATGTAAATCACAATCAATAGCCAATTGGCAACACATTTTCTAAGAATGCCATTTACTTAAACAACATTGGGAAAGTATTAACTACTTGTTATAGGCACTTTTCACTGATAATTTTCAACATACAAAATCTCTAGTTTTGTTAAATACACCTGTGCCTTCTTGACAAAAATATGTAATTTTGTGGACTCTCCTTGGTATTGCAAGGAAAAATATTACACAGAACTGGAAAGTTGCAACTCCTGCCAGTTTTAAACATTTTGAGAACATGGTTTTATCAGTCTAACAGTTGGAACTGAAAACAATCAGGGGAAGAAAAGATGGACCTGCTTCCTTAAGCATTGCATGGCAGAATGTAAGTCAAGTGCTGGAAACAGAAGGCCATAATAACTTATAATCTAATTCAAAGACACATCCAAGAAATCAAAGTGTTTTTTTTCAAGTATAGACATCCTATGTAAATAGTTGGTTTTGTAATGTTTGTTTTTGGAATTGTTTCTTCACTTTAAGCTTTGACTATGTAATTATTTCTTTGATATACACACTGTATATATGTTTATGTTTGTGAAAAATCTAAAAAATATTCAGTAACAAAAGAGTACATTGATACCTAGTTGTTCTAATTTATTGATCAGTGTTCTGTGTATGACCCTGTCAAATGCTGAACTTAAATCTATATAAATTACATCACAGCACAATTTTTCATTCATAGCAGTCATTATATTGTTATAGAACATCATGTTACAGGTGGTGATAGATCTATTTTCAACATTTGCATGCTGATATATGGTTTCAAGTCCCAACCTATCCAATTCTGACAATAATTTATCCAGTATCACATTCTTCATTATTTTTCAACAATATGAAAGTAGACTTAAGGGTTTATATGACTCTGGGTTTTTCATACTCCCCTTTCCCTTAAAGACAGGTTTAATAAGTGTATGTCTCCAATCTTGAGGAATCTCCCAATATTTATATGACCTAGTAATAATAAATATTAATGTTACTGTAAGTTCTTGCTGAAGTGTTCTCAGGTCATTATTACTAATTCCATTTCCTCCCTGTGCTTTGGTTGGATCCAATTTCCACAGTTCTTTTTCAATATAATCTAATTTGATTCCAGTATCTGAGGTTACCTGGATGTCACTAGGGCAACTTATCACCCCCTTTGTGTTTTTGCATAACATTTTGTAAGCATATCTATAATCTGTTGTGTCTGAGAATAAATTTTAGAATCTGCATGCAGTTTATACATTTGAATGTCATTACTCCTTTCACATCTTAAGTATCTATAAAAAGGTTTCCTATGATGCTCAATATCTTTATATAAATTTTCTTCAAAATTTTCTTGATCTTGTCTCACACTATACTTAATTTGTTTGTCCAGCTTGTGTATTTCAGTTTTCAAAGTTGTAGTTTGACCTCTCTTCCATTTCTTATTCACCTTTAGGTATCTTTTTATTAAGGAAGTATATCCCCCTGACATTGTATGTCTAGATACTGATGTTAAATATTTTCTTTTTTGCACTCAAACAATTTCTCTTTCGAAACTTTTCACATTCCATCTGCATTTTTTCAACTGAACCCACTACTTTACTTTGTTTTACATACTGACTGTTTTGCTTTCATATAATATTATATGTTCCAGGGTTGTCTTTATTGTCACAGTTACACAGTCTATAGTATTGGGGTTATCACTGAACATGTAATAATCACAGGTCTCATAACTATCTTTATTCTCTACCATAACATCTCCACCTGATTTTTTGTTAGAATGTATGTTACAGTAAAAACATTTATATCCTGACAGAATGGGCTTCCAGTCATTGTTCTTTAACCATGTTTCACAAACAATAACATCAATCTTGTGGAAACGTAGCAAACTTTCCAATAAAAAAAACTTTATTATCAATGCTTCTAGCATTACCAATCATCAGAGATGCATCAAATGTTGTTATCTGTGAACTGTTACATTTTCAACCTGGCAAAAGTCCTGCCTAGTGTTTGTCAAATATTGCAAAATATCTGCTTCAAAAATTCTCTTCCCTGATCTTGATAAATGCACACCATCCTGTCTGAACAAAAGTGTGCCAAAAACTAGGCTTGGATGCTTAAAATGGGACATTTTTTCCATGTAGGTACTTACCCAAAAAATATTTTCAGTCACAGTGACTTGGCTACCCTTTTTGTATGAGATTTGTGGAAAAATATGTCCAAACTACAGTACAAGTTATACTATTTAAGAGGGCTATAAGTTGAAGTTCCCTACTAACAGTCGAAAAGTCCTTGTGGATGAGATAATCTGTACCAACATGAATAAAAACAGATCCATACTTCCTTACATTAAGGTATTTCAAGGTTTGTCTCACATCTTCTATTTTTGCTCCTGGCAAGCATAACACCATTCAATGTTAATTATTTTCTCTGCAAATATAAGTATCAGTTCCTCTGATAACTGAATCTCCAACTACAAGAATATCTTTTCTGACCAGATCTGAAAAATCTTCAACTTCTAATACAGTAATATCTGCTCTATAAATTGTTACAAAGGAATGATCTTCATCACCATTAGTTTTATTACTACCAATGTTTTCATTGCATATTACATTTGCAAGCATACAGTTCTCATCCAGCTGGCTTTGCACATCCACAGCTTGACCCATGTAGTCAACATCTGTCTTTCTCATCTTTTTTCTGACAGTAATGTTCTTCAATCCTTCCACGTTCAGTTTTGACTTCTTCTTTTAACCTGCCCCCTTGCCTCTTTTTCCACGTTCTTTTTTGGAAAAAGGATGCCTTTTTCTGTAGACTGAAGGTTTCTGACAGAAAAATGTTATAATTTGCTGTAATCTGTGTGTCACATAACAGAGCAGTATCCTTTTTACTACGTATTCTCTTTATTTTACATTTATCCGTTTCTTTTTCTTCCTTATTTGTTGTGAACTTCTTCCTTTCTTTCCTTTTTTGTTTCCTTCTAGACACTCTGAATCCTCAGATTGCTGAATACTTGCAATTGCATCCAGAATTCCAAAGTTGTCAGGGGCATCATCTTGTTTCATAGGGGTTGAATGATCTTTACAGGCAATAGACACATCATTTCCTAAATGTGTTCTATTTGCTCTTTGCCTAACATTATTTATCTCACCAGTGCAGTCATTAAGGTATGTAACACCGGTTCTCCAAGGCATGCCAATTGCAGAAGTGCAATCATCATTAATACGTCTAAATTTACTTCTAATAATGGTAAGCAAATTGTCCAGCTTTTGACATGAGGAATACAGATCACCAGTGTTATCAGGTGTTACATTTAAATATTCATAGCATTTATTACACTGTACAAGATACTTGTGCTTTAGCAAATCATTAATGGCATACTCTTTTAAGAAATCCATATTCAGCTTCAAACAAATAAAAAAATTATAAAAGAAAAGAATAATAAAAATTAGTAACCACAGAATTCAAAGATGACAAATCAATTTCTATGAGAAAAATCACACAAGCAATATATAACTAAATAATAAAGTAAGTATGGTAAAGTTGTTGGTCTGATCGTACAAATGCTGAAGGTCAGCCAAAAGCTATAATTCCTTTATGCCACGCAGTATCTTCTGCTCACTATTGCTCACAGTCACACTTCTTTTTAACAGTAAAGATCAGAAAAATCACAAACCAAGTTAGGATTATTTAGATAAGCTCTGGATTGGATTGTCCACTCTGCAATGTGTGTGAATTTATAGCTAACTAGGCCTCTTGGGATGGCTAGAGCTTGCCTGTCTAAAACATATCCCTTTTTAACAACCAACAGTGAAAATTAAAAATAAAGCAACATAATATAAATCAAAGTAACTCTTTTGTCTACAAGCTGTCCCTTCCTTCCTACAAACAATGAAAAACATTGGTAAAAATTAAAATATAAATTCAAATAAAACTTATCGTACCAGTCAGCTCCACAGTAAATCACAAACCAAGATAAGATTGTTTTGATAAACTCTGTGATGGATACTAGAACTTTGTTGTTGGACTATGGACTCAGTTAGTAGTATGGGGCTATACTATTCCTTTAAGAGCTAGACAGTTTTCAGGGGAGTGTATTAGTTTATGGTAAGCTGAGACTAGTAGACAATATTTAGTGTTGTCTGAATGTGTTTATGTTAAGCGTGAGTGAGGATGTTTTGTGTAGTGGCATTGTTACAGAAAGGGTTTCTGTTATATAACATATAAGATTGAGCTTGGGAGCAGTGGCAATGTTAGGGTTAGTGCGCACCTGGAAGGTGTGTTCATTGTGGTTAATGCTCAGTTTCTTATATGAATTATGGATAATGCACTTATGCTTTTTGTAATTATTTTTTTCCTGACTTCTGGTCTAGGTTATCAGGGGAAAGTGTCCTCATACAAGCTTATATAGCAGGTCATCAAACAAAATAAATTAATAAGTAAGGAAATAAATAGATAAAAAGTAGTGATCCATATGGTGCAACATAAATATAAGTGAGGATAAGAGCACAGTGACTCTAGCTGCTATAAGGACCATCTAACTCTTCTGAGAGAAAGGGAGTGATGTTCTCTTTGGCTGGGGAAGGGCATACATTTACAGATTTCATTTTGAAGGGTTTAAGTACTGTAAGCTGAAATTAAGAATGATGGTGCTGCGGTAGCGTTGTCGCCTCACAGTTAGACGTTGCCCATTAGATGCTCAGTTAGAGCGTCTTCTGTGTGGCGACATGCGTGAATGGGCGTTCCTTCATTTAAGGTTGTGCGTTAGGCTCGGCAAGCCAGCACGTCAAAAAAAAAATCTACTGCCAATCATTAGTGGACCGGAGTTCCGCTGTGGTGACCCCTAACCGGGAAAAGCTGAAAGAAAGAAACTAGCGCTATGTATTCAAATTTAGAAAAATAAGGAAATATTTTCCCAGGCAAGTGAACAATGGCTTGGGTATCTGAATAAAACCTAAAGGTCAGATCTTTAATGCCAATTGGCATAACTCATCAAAGGTTTGGAAGGAGGGGTGAAGCTAAGTGCTTATCTGCATGGTCAATTTTATGTTAGTAGTATGCGTTTACTTTTAGAGGAGATAGATAGATAGATAGATAGATAGATAGATAGATAGATAGATAGATAGATAGATAGATAGATAGATAGATAGATAGATATTTTTTAAGTAAAAAGGAGGGCGTTGGGAAAAAAATGCTTTAGACCATTAGTAAAAGCAGGCAGAGCAGCAGGAAATGTACACATTTTTAGAATTTTTGGTTGAGAATCCTTCTGCTGCTTTAATCTGTTTCCAAATCACTTATGGCAGCACAAAAGTTATTTTCCTTGTTTCTAAGCTAAGAAACTTTATTAGATGCATAAGTTAATTTGAGATCTGCAATTTGTCTTTCTTTCTTTCTTTCTTTCTTTATTTTTTATTAGTGTTTTTGTTGACTGAATTAGTTATACTAGGCCAATGGTGTCAGGGGAGAAACAATGGGGTATTAATACTGATATGTGAAATTTGGCCAGGGCTCTGGACACATTCCCCTACTCTTTTTTGACTGGGGGAGCTGCTGTTTCCTGTTGAAGAGTGGAAGGGAATGCATGCTTTCTTAGCATATTGGAAGCATGTAATGTGCATGCCATATCTCAGTCCTGGAACATGCCTGCTAACAGCATTATTTAAGAGCCTGAAGTACCAGTTCTTACCAATTGTTGTTTGGACTGACATTGAAAACGATGTTATATGTGAAAGAACTGAATCATGGCATAATATTGCCTAGGTCAAAGGTAGTAGAAAATGTTTAGATACTTCAAAAATGAGGGGTAATCCATTAGAGGTGTTGTCTATGGCTGAGATGACTGATAGCGATGCTGATAAGCATGTTAAGGTTTCTAGCATGGCATCAAATGAGAATCAAGAAGTATCTGTGAAATCTTATGTAGCTGCTGCTGATAATGATGATATAATTGCCAAGAGAGTATGGAGAGATGTGCAGCATTTTACTATCAGAAGGTGAATGCTGGTTTTCAGAAAAATCTAGAAGGACATTGCTGTAAACAGGCATGATGTCTGGAGTAAGCTAATTGATCCACTAAATTATAAAGCAGCTGACATTTAGGGAATGGCTATTTTTCTAAAGTAACTTTTGAGACTTGTGCTTCGCTGGAAAAATCATGCACTTTATTAAACAAAAAAAACTTGATTCTGTAGAATGAATATATACTTCCCAGTATGATTATGCTGTAAAACTGAGTTTTGCAATTTCACACAGATGGAGCTCTTGAGACTGAGTTGAAGATCTATTTCAGTGGAATTTGTAGTCATATACATTAAATTAAAAGAATGATGATGACAATTTATTGTCTAGGGGATTGAGAATTGCATGTTTCTTTGAAAGTTGAGGGTAATAATGGGGTGCATTTACAATATACAGTTATTATAAATTAAAAAAATGTAAAAGATAACAACCAGCCTAAAATGTGATATTATTTAGCAAGGAAACACATTTAATTAGCAAATGAGCAAAAAATAAATAAATAAATAAATAAATAAATAAATAAATAAAACAATGTGGGTAAAATTATAGATAGAAATACTTTAAATGTGGAATAGATGCCCATCTATGGTTTGATTCTATGAAGTATGGATAAGAGGATGAAATTATAGATGGTAATATGGCTGAACATTAAAAAAAAGTTAATATTAATGTATGTAATTAGCAATTTGGACAAATTTATGCAACTTTTAATGATGTAAATATTGAAGATGTGCTTGATGTCAATGACAAAGAGTAGGGGAGGATTCAGAAGAAGAATTTGAATCAGACCTGGTAGTACAAGATGTAGCTAGTAGGAAAAATAGAAACTGAGAATAGATCTTCTTGTTTTCAGAAAGTAGGGGATACTTCTGAGGAGAACACTGAATTGTACTCAGAGAATAGTGTTAGGCACAGGAAAAGAAAACTAAAAATAGAAGAGAAAAGTACACACAATGGAAAGGAATCATTTCCTCACTTTCTCTTAAAGAAAACAGTTTTAAACTGTGATAAGAAGACTTGTTATTCTGGAATGTCACAAAATAATGAAGACTGAAATTATATGCCTATTAGGTTTTATGTTTTTGAATGAAGTAAAAAAGGTTCAGTTTAATAAACTATGGGATAATGATATGGTATGGTGCATAGGTAGAGTTATATGTTCTGGAGTAGACTAACTGACTAATTGTAGTGAAGTAAATATTTTGGATGTGACAGTGGAAAATACAAAACAAATGTTAATTTTTTGCAGCATTATCAAAGAGTAGGTACAGAGATTTCTAATTATATATGCATATACTGATGTTAAATAAGAAGGTGGCTATTTGAGGATATGAAAAATATCTCTGAGTAAACTTAGATATTTTTTATTAGGGCACTTTAACTCTCATGTGAGGAAAGAGAAAAAGGAAGTTTACATTGATGACTATATTATTGCAATATTTTTGATTAAAAGTGGGGATGGCATGCATGTATACTTATCAGAAAGATATTCTGCAATTTAAAAATAATTTGAAACAGGAATCTAGGTGTGTACGATCTGGTTTCACAAAAATACTGTATTCTCTTTGCAAGTCTACAAGTGCAGCCATATTAAAGCAGGCCTTCACAGTATGCGTACAGTTGCAGGGAATGCACTTTCAATCAATAAAAATAACCTTCAGTCAAGCATACTGATAAGAATAGAATGTGCAGTACATTGAGAGCAAACAGATCTTACAAGGCTTGGAAACCAGGGTTAAAAAGGTGTGTAGATTATTAGGTGTGTAGATTATTAGGAAATACTTCAGATACAGTAAGTTACATTAGTTAATTTGAACTGATATGCAGAAAGTCATTGCAGTACAGACACTTGAATATAAGTGCAGAAGTCAGGTCAAATATCCACCATTACAGAATATTAATGAAATTATTCAGGAGGATCAGAAGATGCATGTAGAAACTTTGGAGATAATTATCATAATTATCAGCACCGTTATTGGAGGCAGTATGGAATTTATGCATAGTATAATGAATGCAGAAGCTATGAACATTAAGGTTTGATTTGGATATTGTTGGCATCTACCTCCATTGCACGCAATAAAGCATTCTTAACCAAACTACAGTGTGTGCAGACTTTATTCTGAAAGTACAAGAAGATTTGGCCCATAAATGAGAGACTGGCACCTGATCAGTACATGTTTGGGTAATTAAGAGATAAAGACATTCATTCCAGTCTCATTCCAGTTTCTTCCAGTAATTTCTAGTTCATTACAGTATACTACAATTATATCAATTCTTACAAGGTATAAACTTGTATTTTATTATATTAGGGTTCTTTCACTGTGATGTGAGGAAAGGAAAAAGAAAAATTTTAGTGATGCACTATTTTGTAAAATATTATCGCAATATTTTCAATTGAAAGTGGAGATTTTTTATAGGTTCATAGGTTCAAGGGTTGGTACTAGGCTCTTGGCCCTAGGGCCTATACAAGCCTAGCCATAACAATTCCCTGGCTATTTCTTCCCACACTATTTACTTCCCTGCACCCCTGTCTAGCAGGGTGACTGACGTGATCCTCGGGGTGAATTTCCTTTCTCCCATCCAATCATCAAGGTTCCTTTTGAAGAGGGCCAAAGAGGCGCTCTGCTTGATATGTATGGGCAGTCTATTCCAGAGTCTGCGGAATCTCTTGGTCAGGAACCTATCCTTCCAGCATGTTTTGTTTATTGTGATAACAAGGTTTAGATCCCTGGAGTGTGTGGCACTGAGGGATTCAGATTTCTTTAAGTGTAGCATGTCCAACAGCTCTGGGTTTGACATGGCCTTGTATGTTAAGCAGAGATCACCTCGGAGTAGACGATATGCAACAGAGTATAGCTGGAGTTTTTTAAGGTGGTCAGCATTGGGCATCTGCTTTAGGCCTGTGATTCTTTTAGTGAGGTATTTCTGCGGCCTTTCCAGTTGTCGCAGATGTCTTGAGAGGTACATACCAAAAGGGGCATTGTATTCTATAAAGGGTCTAATGAGGGATGAGTACAGTGGGACAATGACCTCTTTTTTTCTGGTTGAAAAGCCCTTAGTGATGAGGTGTGCCACATAGAAGGATTTCCTGACTGTTGTGGCAATGTGGTTATTGCAGGTGAGACCACTGTCCACCTGTGTCCCTAAGTCTCTTATCACACTTTCGATGTTTAGTGTACTGCCACCTATGTGGTAATTCACGGGTACATGTTTTTTCCCAAAGGGGATAACTATACATTTCTTGGCATTGAGCTTGAGCCAATGGCTCTGGCACCAAGCATCTGTTTCTGTAAGGCCCTTTTGTAGAGTATCGACATCATTTGGGGATTCAATAATGGCTCCCAGTTTGCAGTCATCTGCGAAATTTGTCAGCCAGGTGAGGTCCAGATAGGCTGTGTAGACTGTCTTACCCTCGTCCATGGCTCTGGAGACTAATTCAAAGAAGTCAGTCGGGTTCAGGAGACAAGATCGGCCCTTCACGAACCCAAACTGGGTGGGGTCCAATGCTTTGATGCTTTAAAGAAACTGATAGTGGATCTAAATTACCTGTTTTTTATATCAAACTGCAGGTGGGTAGTTCTTGGAGATGAGAAGGGCATTATTACAAATGGGAAAGGTTTGAGTAAGTTAACTGTGTTTTATATAGGTTTAAAGGTAATACCTGGTAAGACATAGAGACTAAACAGAGAACATAAAGGAATGAGGCAGATTTATGAAACATAAGTGAGTTGTGGTAAGTATAAGAAGGTATACATGGAGTTTGGAAATTAATGGCATAGTAGTGGTAACATTAGAAAAAATGTAGATTTGGACTTTTGAAAAAGAATTAGACATTTATAAGAAGAACAGAATTAAAATACTTATCAGCAATTACCAAAATGTCCACACCATAAAATACCAAAACAATCTAGCAATGAAAACTATAATATCCTCCAAATACATGGGATCTAACTGGATCCAACTTTGAATTTTCAAATGCACATTGAAAAAGAAACAGACCTAACATTAACCACCCAGTATTCTTGTCTTGTAAGAATCTTCTTCTTCCCTTCTGCCCAAGATGACATAGGTAAGAGAATCCTCTTTACGCAATTAAGGCTGGACTACCATTAGTAGCTTCTGTTACCAACAGTTTAGTTTCATTCCTATAAATCTCCAAAAAATATACTAATTTACCATTAACTTCCCTGTTACACAATCAAAAAAAAAAAAAAGCTAAGTCGCTTCCAGTTAAACAGAACCAACATCCTAAGTATACTTATCTTTATTCTTCTTCATCAAGATATCCTCACACCTGTTGCTGCGAAACTCATTACTACCAACTCCAGTTACAATCTCAAGGCACACTCCCACTAATGACCTATCCTACAAACACCAGATACCAGACTACAATGCATTTACTACAGCTTCTCACTCTTAGTTCCTAAACTCTATCAGTCTCTACCTAGCTACTTGAAAGATACTATTAATGCTAACGTCTGACCCTAACTTAGATTACATCTAAGAAAAGCAATTGCAAATGTTTCTTTCCTGGTCAAAATTTATGCAATTCAGCATAATCTGGCCTCACATTAATATTTCTGATTCAACTTTTCATACATTGCTCATTCTACTTCTGAATCTTCTAAAACCTTGTATATACTGGAAATAGACACTAGCTGCACTTACCTATTTTTGCAATTATTATAGGTCATTGCTAGTAGTGTAACTAATTGTACTGTAATGCTATCTTTGTATCTTCTCGTTTCACTGACATTATTGTTTATTGTTTACTACAGCATCATCCTATTATTGTACCCATCTGAGTTGGGCCACAAAAAGGTCAACTATAGTCACTACTGCACACCTGTTAACAAACATATACAAACAAACAAATAAATAATGGATTAATGGATGTATGGAAGTACGGATGGATGGATATTGAGCAGACAAAATATTTGCCAAAAGGGTAAAAAGAAGACATGGCTTCCTTTTTAAGTAAAAGTATGAAACACAATGAAGTGATAATGCTGAAAACTAAATACAAAGTAGGAACTATAATATAGAAACAAGAGGAAATTAATTATTGCCTTCTCTACACATTGCTGAATAACATTTTTCATGCATCAGGTGTCCAAGACATAAAACATTGTGGAAAAGGACACACATCTCTGTTTTCCATAAGAAATCACTGCTGATGCAATTTCTTTCCTTTTTGTTTTTAAAGAAATTTTTATTAATTTAACATATCTGTAATATGGGCAGCCGCGGTGGTGCAGCGGTTAGTATTGCCTCACAGCAGGAGGTTCTCTGGTTCGATCCTCAGCTGGGGTGTCTTCTGTGCGGAGTCTGCATGTTCTCTCTGTGGTTGCGTGGGTTTCCTCCGGGTGCTCCGGTTTCCTCCCACATCCCAAAGATATGCTGTAGGTGGATTGGACACTCTAAATTGACCCTAGATGTGAGTGTGTGTCTGTGTGTGCCTTATGTGGAAGGTTGGGAGCTGGGCTGGCAATTCGACACCATAAAACTCCACTGCCAATCATGAGCGGACAGGTGATCCGCTGTGGCGACCCCTAACCGGGAAAAGTCGAAAGAAGAAGAAGAAGAACATATCTGTAATATATACACAGAAAAGAAGAAAGTCAACATCACATACTATTATGCAAGGTTAGGAATACATTGAATCATCAAGATAATCTTATACAGTTAACACATTAAAAGTCTTGGCATGTCAGTAGCAACATTCATCCCTGGTTTGGCAACTATGTCTCTAATGGACACAAGAAAGCTGTAAATGTTTCATCTCCCAGGCCCCTACTTTAAATGTTTTATGTCAAACCCCCCTGCTTACAATTATCAAGGGTATCAGAACTTGTCAGAGATTTTGGATGCATGGCTAGGCTTAAAAAGGCCCTTGTGGTCGTTAGCCTAGTAAATACCTATGAACCTATGAACCATTTCAAGGCTATCTCAACAGCTAAAATTCTTAGTATGATTTATAGATCTTATTCTAATCACTTACTTTTTCAGTTTTACATAGTATTGCTGTTAAATTTAAAAATTCTTTGACTGTAGGAACTGAATTCAAATTTAATGTTTTTTGTGATAACTTTTCTAGCTACTGCCAGGAGAGACTCCAGAACATTTTTTTATTGTTCATCTTTTACAGATAAAGAAATTGGAACATTCATTGTATTATTGATCTAGTTAAACAAAACATATCAGACATAACCCCTTAGAAAACATACTTATCTCTTCACAATATACATTTAATTTTTCACAATTCACAAACGTCTGCCCAATCAGATTTTATGTCTTTACTACATCTCCAACAGACTGAAGAAGTCATTTTAATAAATTTGGAGATTTTATTGGGAATAACAAACATGTTTGTATATATTTCCACATAAAACTATTCAGTATAAACTTGAAGAGGTTTGATTAACTGATTTAAGTAACAAAGTTGTATTCTTATCATCTATTGAATCACTCAGTCCACTAGTATCTACAAAGTTCCAGAATTTTGCATCAAATTATTATTATTTATGATTAACTTATATAACTTGGACAAGCTGCCTTTGTAGCTCAATTTACATTTGATGATAACATTCATATATTCATATAATGGGAATAGTGTTCGGTTCCGCCTTTCTCATTATCTACAAATTCACTTAATTTCTTACTGATGGATAATATTAACTGCTTAACAGATTCATCCATCTTATAATCTTTCATTAAATATTCTGGTGACTTAACTTTTCCTTTTTCAAAGAAATCAGACCATAATACTAACCCATTCCTTTTTAGTAAATTCATTTTAACATTGTTCTGAGTTTTCTTACATATAGAGGTGTGTGCAATGGGAAAGCACAAAAAATCAATTTTTATATTAATGGAGTTTTAAAAACATATTTCTTAACTGTTTTAAGAATTTATTTTGTATACCTAGAATCTAAAGATTTAAATGAATTTCCTTTTAAGGCAAATTTTATTAACCAGATGAAAGGACTGTTACATATTTCTAATTTATCATATTTGATAAGCTTATAAGAATTTACTAAAATCTGCTCCTGAATAGCTTTCCATTGATTTATGTAAGTTGAGTCGATCCAGGATATATTAGAGTTAAATATAATGGAACTGCAAAAGGAAGGCACAGTCTTCCAGCCAAAAAGTATATTCTTTTTTCACACATTCTAGTGCCTCAGCTGTTAAGCCTTCATGGAGTACAAATACAATGCAAATTCCCTCACCTCATATATACTCACTCAATCAGTCAATTAAACAATTCTTTAAATCAAATAGTTACAGTTAAGTTCTGTGTTTAAACCCTTGGAAACCAGGGTATCAAATCTCAAAATAAAAAGTGCTTCTTTATTCAACAATTTTTCTTTTACTACTTTTATATTAGAGTTAAAATTTGCAGTAACAGATTAAGATTCTACATTTGGGACGGTAATACCATCATACTTCCATAATCTTGTATGATTTCCAGAAGCAATTTGTGTTTTTTAGGATACCATAAGAATAAATTTCCCTTTTTCCATTCTCTTTAAAAGTTTTTTGTCAGGTATTAGCTATTGGATACAATATGTATATAATCGCATGTAGAGAACTAAACTGGTAATGACAATGACAGTACAGGTCCAAAAATGTCCGATTTATTAAGCACTTTTCATCAGTTGTTTTACAAAACTTCATCAGATAAAAACTTCAGACTTCACCCAGCATTTAAATACATAACCTAGTAATTAATTAACTGAATAATTAAAATCAATCAACACTAAAACACTATGTCAATTCTTGTCCACTCCACTAAAACCATATTAAATAAAAAACTAATTTCAACTTCAAACATATATATATATATATATATATATATATCTATCTATCTATCTATATATATATATATATATATATATATATATATATATATAAATAAACATATTTGCAATAAATATGCGTGTGTGTGTGTGTGTATATATATATATATATATATATATATATATATATATATATAAAATGTAAACCCATTCTTAACTTAGTACCTATTCAAACTTAAAATTTTCAAAAAAGGCGTAATGGAACACATATCATTCAACCCCGGGTAATTAAATACGTCCAGTGTAAGCTGCCACATTAGTTCAAGGCATTCCAATTTCAAATTAAAGGGTCCACCCCATAAATACTATATAATCTGGTCTATAACCCTGAATTTAAAAAAAATGCCCACTGTTCAATCCTATGTGTTTAGCGAAGGCGTTCTCTTCTTTCTTTTTATTAATACAGTACATGTGTTTGTATATCATTTAATGCAATTTACGCTTGGCTTTACCTATATAAAAACAAGGACACACTTGGCATTTGGTTAAGCAAGTAATCATCTTAGGATTACATGAAAATTCACCCCTAGTGTAAAAAATTATGTTGTTAACTGAATATTTTTCACCAATTTTGATATATCTGCAATACAAACAGGATTCACATCTAATCATACCGGGAATTTTGACTTCAATGTCAGTTCTCTCCACTAGAAACTTCAACATAACACCTTTCTTAGAAATAAAAGTAGGATAGAGTCCAATTCTGGATGCTCTACTGTCATCCTTTAACCAATGCCAGTTATTAGATCACTAGCATCCACAGAAAAAGGTGTAATAAAACTAAGCAAATATCCTTTTGCCAAATTGTTATTTCCAACATTCTCCAGTCCTGTGCTGGTACCCCCCAAAATGGGTAAATAGGTACCCACAAATCTTTTATTTCTAACCTCCTGTATTAGAGATTCCAGTAGTGAGTTTGGGTAACCCCTTGTCAAAAACATTTGTCTTAAATTCTCACATATTAAATCAAAATCTTCATTGAAAATAATGATTCTAGTAGCATGTACTAAATGCCCTTTAACTACAGAACGCTTTTGTTGGTATGGATGCAAGTTCAAAAAATGGCAGAAGGACTTGGAGTATGTTTCCTTTCTGTAAATTCTGAAAACATATCTATTATTTAGAAAATCCTTACTCAGTTCAATATCCAAATAAGTTATGGCCTTAGTATGGAAACTGGACGTAAATTTAATAAAGTCCATGGTACTGTTTTGATAAACCAATAACTGATTAGCAACAAATTTATTCCTATCCAAAATCATAAAGATATCATCCAAAAAATGTGTATAAAGCACAATACACTGACTAATTAGGGGGTTGCTAAAAATAAATTCATGTTCCCAATATGCCATTACTACATTTAAGAAACTTGCCCCACAATGGGAACCCATTGCTACACCCACTTTCTGGGAAAAAATGTCATTAAACATCAAATAATTATTTCATAAAATGATATTCCAATAATTTGGAAATCAGACTAATATCAGCTCCTAAAACAGCTTTGTGCTCCAAAAATAAAAGACAACCATTGAATATCAGTACCATGAGGAATACTTGTATAAAGGTCCTTTACATCAGTTGTTAAAAAGTTCTTATCTCCCTGAAAAGGGATTGAATTTATACTAGCTAGAAAGGACCAACAGTCCTTACATATTTGTTTCTCAGTACTCAAAACTTTCTTTAACTGGTTGTCAATAAACTTTGCACACGCATATGTAACAGAATTAGTCCCATCCACTACAGGTCTAAAAGGTGTATTGTTTACAGCCTTCTGAATCTTTGGTATTCCAAAGATCTTGGGTGTAATAGGACATGGCATACAAAGATAATTAAAAACATTACTGTCAATCCTAGATTCGATAAATAAATCATTGATATAACCCTTATTATGCTGTAGGGCTGTATTAACCTCATTCAAAGAAACTCTAATATAAGTATCAGTATTTAAAATTTTGTACATTCTATCATTGTACTTACACTTGTCCATAAACACCAAACCACCACCCTTATCAGGCTTCATAACCCTGATGTTACTTTTCCTTAATAAATCCAAAGCTTGTTTCTGTTCAATGGAAAGGTTATTTTCAACAATAGATTTGTGTTTATACCATATACGTATATCATTCTCACAAGGTCGTTCAAAAATGAAACCACAGGTAGTAAGGGGGGGGGGGGTTGTACATGCTAGGTACCCTAAATTTAGGCACCTTTTCTTGGTCATTGTGAAACATTAAAGCCAAATTAAGTTTTCTAGTAAAAAGCTTCAAGTCCACCAAAGTATGAGCTAAATTAAGTCTTCTGGTGGGTATAAAGGTAAGTCCATGAGCAAAAAGGCCAACTAACACAGGATCAATGTCAATAGAACTAAAATTGAAAATGTTGAAATCCCCCTCATTTTTTTTTTATCACCCTGCAATAGTCCGTAAACACATTTACCTCCTCCTCTTGTTGTTCTTCCGGATTTGTTTTTGTTGCATTTGATTCCAGACCATGTGTTGGGCTTGGATCAGCTGATAAACATGAAAGTTTTCATTATTACTTGGATTAGTTAAGTTGTCACTACTAACTGCATTGTTGGGACATTGGTTGTTAATACGTTCACTTCTCCTCAATGTGTTATCTACAGCAGGTAAAATTACATCACCATTACTTCTCTGAGGGTCCACTTCCTCAAATGTATTCAGATCATTAATATTAATGTTACTAGAGTTCCCACCAACCATTCTATTGGATGTCCACAACTGGGAAGGTAGGGGTTTTGGGTAAGCTGTACCCTGCTCAAAAGCTTTCTGATCTCTATCCAACTTTTTGAGCTTAGAAGCTTTCAATTTAACCAACAAATTGTTGATACAATTAAAAATATGAGTATACTCATATTTGTAGCTCCCAAAGTCAGGGCTGTTATTAATTACCAAGTCCAATGATCTTAATTCTTCTGCCAGTTTTGTCAAAAAAATTTTATAGTGGTCAACCATAATACATAGTAGATCCAGTCCCTGCTTTTTGAACAATTCCATCAAATCCAAGTGAAACTGAGAGTCGGCACACAAGAAGTTTGGATATTTCCAATATTGCAGACCTTTAGGAATGATCTGCTATTTTATACATTCCTTTAAATATGTGACCTCCAATTGGGTCTTCTTGTATTTTAGTAATAACTGGTCAAACCTTCTCAAATTATCAACAATGTTGTCTACCCTCTGGCTGATGCCCCTTCGGATGGTAAAACTAATATTCTGGATAATGTTGGTGTAATATCCAACCAGTTAGATAAGCACAGGGCACCAATAAGCTCTGGTAAGACATTACAACAACCTAGCTGTTTTTGGGATTCTAAGGACATCTACACGCTGGGTTAATAATTCAACCAAAGCCATGAGGTTCCCAATAGCTTCCACGGTCCTGTCCTGAGAGTATAGTACAGGAGAACTCTGTAAACTGATCGAAGTCATACCCGATGCACAAACTGATAATGAAATATACAAAACACTACAAACTGAGAACTAAACTGGTAATGATAATGACAGTACAGGTCCAAAAATGTCCGATTTATTAAGCACTTTTCATCAGTGGTATTACACAAACTTCATCAGATAAAAACTTCAAACTTCACCCAGCATTTAAATACATAACCTATTAATTAATTAATTGAATAATTAACATCAATCAACACTAAAACACTAAGAACTTCCTATCCACTCCACTAAAAACATATTAATTAAAAAACTAATTTTTTAATCAAGTTCAGAGTTGTGGTACAACTTGCCCATATTCCACAAGACAGTGGGCACAAGTCAGCAAAACTAATCCTTGCTGTTTTTCTACTGTTTAAAACATTTGTTTAGTGTTTCCTGACTAAATGAATGTAGCTAGTAACTGTAGCATAGTCCAGATACAGGTTTACTGCATCTGGGTCTGTTTGTAGTGGCTATTGTATTCTGAGCACATTTTCAAAGCCATCTTTGGAAAGGGCCCTTCTTGCACCTTGGGAGAGAAGTGTCCTGTTTGGAACCTGTCTGATTAAGGGTGAATGGTATGGGGCTTGGAGTAAGCACCCTCATTGGCTCTACTGAGTTTTTTAAAGTTTTTATCTTTGGGGTATATTTAGCCAAGTGTTTGAGTTGGTTTCTGCTTACTTGAACTAAGCTGAACTAAGGTGGGCTACCAGCCACAACTCTGAGCTGAGATACTAGACGACAAGAGGCTTCTGAGCTTCACAAAAAACACAAGCTGGCTGTTTTTTTTTTTTTTGCTTGATTATACAAATTACTGCTCTTTTGTATTGCAATAAATAAACTGTATATACCACAATCTCATGTAATATAAGCATTTTAATAAGTATTATCCTATTCCTGAAAGTTAAAAAAAATTAACTCCATTTTTAATAAGTAACATTTCAATTATTGTTTTTTCAAAATTATTATTAATAATCTTACTCATAGCATGATAGATTTTTCCTTCCCAATTACATTTAAATTTTTATTTAAAGTTTCTTTCTAGTAACTGATTTAACATTAAAGTTTCAGTTTTTTTATTATTACATTTGAGCAGCGATACTTCTAGAAACCTTTCAATTTTCTCATCTATTTCTTCAAGTGAATAATTTAATCTCCTATACACTTAGTAAAGTATCATCTGCAAAAAGCTGTACTTCAGATTGACAAGCTTTGTTAAATGAGAATCCACCAATTTTTCATTTCTTCTTCTACTATTACCTAAGGATTTGATAATTAATGCAAGTAGTAGAGGGGACAAGGGACACCCTTGCGGATAAGCAGTAGTAAGCATATATAAGCACTCGTAAGCGTGTTAATCTTTGAGAAATGTAAGATACAATTTTAATATATGCTTTGGAGTTTCTATACAGGTTTTTTGATATCCCAATAAATTGTTCTATAAATACAAATGCTTCTAAAGTTTTAAGCAAGTAGCTCCAATCTACAGAAACAAAAGCTCTCTCAATATCTAAGCTAATTAGGGTCAATTTATTGTTCATTTCTTTTGCTAAATTGAAGAGAGTTGCTACCCTTTTTATATTATCATATGTTAATCTATTAACTATAAATCCTGTTTCACCTTTATTAATTAATCTACTATATCTCTTAATCTTGCAGCAAAGATGGAAGTAAATATTTTATAGTCTACATTTAATAATGAAATAGGTCTATATGTGGAAACTTATTATCCTTTACTTTTTTAACTATAGGTGAGATTACAGAACATTTCCATGATGGAGGAATTATTTTGCCATGCTGAATTATTCTGAAAACATCACCCAGTAATTTTAAAATACCTAATGGAAGCAGACTATAGTATTCCATACTTAAACCATCTAACCCTGGAGCATTACCACCCCCCTTTTTAAAGCTTCTTGAACTTCTATCAGGGCAACAGGCTTATTCAACAGAGATATCTGTCATTAAGTTTATTAGTAATATTTTTCTTTAAATACTTGTCAATTTTGTAATCATCAGGCTTATTATTTTTATCTTTATTAAGATCATCATGGAATTTAAAAAAAAATATTAAGGATTTCCTCTATGTCTGGAGTAAGCTGATTAGTGTGAGGATTTTGGATATTGTTGATTTGTGCCTTTTTGCTTAATGTCTTACTTCTATTAGCTAATCTAGGTAGATTTTTTGAAGTCTTCGCATAATTGTGCAATTTTTTTTTCTAAAGCAATCTCTACTTTTTGCATGAAAACTGTTTGATATTTTATCATTAATTTTTTAATTATGTCAGTATTATCTAATTTCTTTGTTTGTTGTTCAGACCTCATTTTGCTTATTTCATCTTGTATTTATGACAACTCTTTATCCAACTTTTTCATTTTATTACTAGCCCATCTTCCCATTCTATCTTTAACATGTATTTTAAGGAGTCCCATAATATGTCTTTACTAACCTGACTATTACCATTCAAAGATAAAAAAATATCAATTTGATCCTTAAGATAACTCTTAAATTCTTTTAAATTCATCATGTATACTGGGATTCTATAAATAATCTGAAATTTCCTTATATCCATTAATATATTAATGCTTAGCGCATTATGATCAGATAAAGGACAAGGAGTAGTTTTAAAATTATTTGCTTTATTAAGTAAATTTGTAGAGGTATAAATCTTATCAGTTCTAGTTCACATTCCATGCACATAAGGATAATCAGTGAATATGAGTTGTCTACTGCTTTTACTATTAAATCAACTAAATTATCATTACTAATCCATCTGTTTAGTGCTTTGGCTGATACCAGAATTTTAGCTTTTGTCTGTTTATTTCTATCTTCTACACTAGATATGCTGTTAAAATCCAATGATAACATTAAACTACCTTTCCAATGACATTATAATAAGTTTAGTTGATCGTTAGGCTCTCTTGTACCTATTTCAGAGATCCAGTAAAAAATAGCTAGTATAGAGAGTTTGCCATTATATTTAAAGAAGAACTCCACCCAAAAGTCAAGTTTTACTTTCCAAAAAGTGATTTTCCTTCCCTGTTATCCAACACTAAAGACTTCATATACAGAAAAAGCATCATTTAATAATTTTGTTAGCCTTTCTTTCCTGCATTTGCCTCCTCTGTTACATCACAAAGGCTACTAAGTGTGGCAGAGTAATTAGGTTTTGTCACTTATCACAACTACAAAGCCATTAAGAAAACAATGGTTCTTAAATAATGGCATTAATGGAACAAGGCAAAGTTGCCTATTGTCCCCATATTTATTTAATCGCTACATAGCACCACTTTTCTTCTTATAGTTCAAATAACTTTTTAATCTGATATTGTTAATCTTAGTTCATTCCTTGCATATGGGTATCGGTTCTGACCTCGGAACCGAGCCGGCCATTTTCCAAGCTCGCGTCAGCTACAAACTCTTGAGCTAAACTCTTACCCATAATCCCCCTCTTCCTGTTACGTCAGATTTTGTTTGCCGCATTGCCATTCGGTCGTGTCAAGCTGCTTCTCTTGAGCTAAGTATAGCTATTTGTTGTCAGACTAGTCATATATATAACTTTTTCTGTCAGAAAAGTTTCTATTATGTTGAGTCTTACCCTATCGCATTTAGCGACCATATTTTCTTGAGTTTTCTTCTCTTTACTCTACACCTTTTACCGCAAGGTATTTTTCCCTTACCATCATTGGTAATCTCTTCCTTTCTTCATACCTTTGGGTATTCTTTTGTACCATTGCTGGTACCCTTTCTACTGTCCCCTTTTTCTATTATGGCAGATAAGAAAGGTAGTCCAGGATTTAAAAGGTTTTCTGATTGTGGACACAAATTACCTACATCAGATGCATACTCTTTGTGCGTTTATTACTTGGGGGTGTCCCACTTATCTGTTGACCTGCCCTGTGCTATTTGTAAAAATGTTTCTAACAGAACCTTGTCCAAAAGGAAAAATAAGTTGTTGCTGAAGGGACTTCTCAAATCTCCCTTTTCAGAGGCTATTTCTGGGTCAGAGGCTTCAACCCTCCTAGAGCCCATAAGAAAATTGTGGATGATCCTACTAAGGTCAAGTCTTTGCCTTTGTCCCTGGCTGGGGACTCCCGCCAACCAAGACCTAAAAAGGCTAAAGTTTCTGCTTTGGAGCTCACTCAGTCAGCCCCAGTGCTTTTGGTGCATAGACCTTTGGCACCATCAGTGATCTCAGCTTCATCTTCTCCTGTAGCCTTTAATATATTGGCACCAAGGGGATCCTCGGTTCAGTCTATTACAACTACTGCATCAGCACCGACTGTTCAGTCAGTGCAGACCTTGACCACGTCGGCTCTGACATCTTACTCGGAATCGACATTTCAGTTATTGGCTCCAATATTGTCGGTTCCAGCTTTGGTATCGGCAACCTCTTCAGCACCGATCCTTCTGTTAGTGCAGACCGTAACCTCAGCACCAATGATTACCTCGGTGCAGACACCCGTAGTCCAGTCTCTCTCAGCACCGTTGTTCTCGGTGCAGACTGGTGAGGTGGGCACCAAGCTTGTCTCTTCTGTGGACAGACCTGTTTCTCCCTCAATCTCCGTGAGGTCTACTAGAAGCCTTTCTGAACGTGACATGTTGCGTCTTGTGGATCAAGTGCTTCTGGCCAGAGATATCCCGCCCCCGAGGACCTATCCTTCCTTGGGAGGTGATCACCTATCTCCAAAGACCCCTTCTTATTCTCCTGCTTCATTGCCTTTGAAGAACATTGATATAGCACAGTCTTCCCTCTCTGCAGTTCCCTTTATGGATCTCACTAAGGAACCGCAGTTGCCTTCATGGCAGGACAGTTTTCCTATGACCCAGGATAACAGTTGTGACACGCATAATTTGCTGTTCCACAGCCATCTGGGTACTCCAGGTCAGCAGGCTGAGTCACTTAGGGGAGGGGTGACCCCTGTCCTGGACACTCACCCCTCTTCAGGTGGACCAGCCTTTCAACTGATGGAGAAGACTCTGGCTTCTGCTGGCAATACTGTGCTGTCTATCCCCCCACCCTCCTTTGGTACACTGTTTCCACAAGCCGCACCTAGCGGACACCGGGTGCAAGGGTCTCAGGACATGTTCCCACATGAAACTCCTTTTCTGCTGTCTTCCCCAGCTTCTCCCTCTGAGGAAGTCTACCAGAAAAGTTTGTGTAAGAGGAAGCACATGGACTCCACAGAGGAGTCCCTCACTGAAGACACAGACTTTTTGATGAGGGGGAAGGATCCCCTCAGTCATCCTCTGAGGTATCCTTTGGTGATATCCTCAAAATCCTTAAACAGAGAGGTGACTGGCAGCCCTCTAATCCAACCTCTGAGGAGTCTGTGTTCCCGCAGGCCTTTTGCACCCAGCCCCCTACCTCCTGGGTTACTCCACCTGCTGATGATGTTGCCCGGCTCATCGTGCAGCATGCGTGGAAGGCTCCTGACCCTATCTAGGCTATTCCTCAGAGTCCAGATAAGATTTTGTCCCCTCCTACTATGGATCCCCATCGGTCTAAAGGTCTTCCTGTGAATGCTCTGGTGGTGGCGGCCACAACAAAAAAGGATCTGGTGGAAGAAGAAACCCAGACTGTCCATCCACCTAACAAAGAGTCCTGGGCCCTGGACAGGATAGGGAAGATCACCTTTGCATCGGCGACCTTTACTATCAGGTCCCTGAATTATATGGCACACTTTACCAGACTTCAAAGGGATCTGATTTCCGAGCTCTCTGAAACTTTGGCTGGTGCCATGTCTGATGAGGTCTGTGACAAAGTGGCCTCTCAGCTGGCCACCATTGAGTCAATATCTAACTCCTCTATGCGACTGATATCTCATGCATCAGAAGGAGCAGCTAGAGCAGTGGGTTCAGCTGTGGTCTTGAGACGACAAGCCTGGATGCGCTTGTGCACTTTCGTGGAACCCTTTAAGGCTTCCTTTCTTAATGCTCCCATTGAGGCCTCTTCACTGTTTGGACCCAAAATTAAAAGCCCACTGACCAGATGTGAACAGGACAGTAAGTCCCTTTCTGCTGTAGGTGTCTGTTATTCTTCCCCTCAATGTGCTTTCTCCCAAAACCAAAAGAGTGGGAAGATATGGTTCAAGAAATCTCAAGGTCCTTTCCGTGACACACAGGCGGAGTTCTCCCCTAGAGGCAGAGGGGGAAACTCACAGGGAAGATGCTATTTTTGGGGCAGAGGAGGTCCATGTAACCAGGGTTTCAGGGACTCTTTCCCTGGCGAATCCTACCAGTGCTCCTGAAGAGCAGCCCAACTCCTTTCCTCTGGAGGTGGTTGGGGGGCGTTTCTCCTTGTACCCTTCTGCCTGGCTAACCATCACCACCGATTCTTGGGTACAAAGGATTATAACCAGAGGTCATCATATCCCCTTCGATCTTTGTCCTGTTCCTTCAAACAACCTTCACGATGTTCCACCCAGTCAAAGGGAAGAAGCAGGACTAGTGATAGAAAAGCTGCTAAGAAAGAGAGTCTTCCAAATAGTCCTACCAAACCAGATAGGATCTGGATTCTACTTAAGACTATTTTTGGTGCCAAAGAAAACCGGGGACTGGAGACCAATTTTGGATCTCAGTGTATTGAACAAGTTTGTGAGAGCACAAAAATTCCGGATGGTCACAATACAGTCTATCCTCCTGCTTTTGGAAAAAGATGATTGGATGTGCTTGGTAGATCTTCAAGATGCGTACTACCACATAAAAGTGGACAGGCCATCAAAAAGATTTCTGCACTTCCGTGCGAGAGACAGTCACTACCAGTTCAGAGTACTGCCCTTCAGACTCTCTACAGCCCCCAGAGTGTTCACAAAGTGCATGGCAGTTGGCACAGCTCACTTGCAACAAGGATTCCAGGTGTTTCTATACCTAGATGACTGTCTCATTTCCATCCCACTAGACATCTACTGGAAGAAGCCCTGGCATACTCTCTCCTCACTGCAAAAAGGCTAGGCATAACCATAAACTGGCAAAAATCCAATCTCACCCCATCTCAGTCCACAGAATTCATAGGGGTTATCTTGGATACAAAGAACTGCAGAGCTGCCATTCCAGAGCACACAATTCTAAGGATAAAGCAACAACTGATCCCAATCCTTTCAAGGGAGAAATCCACAGCTCACTCTGTCCTACAGCTGTTGGGTTCCATGGCAACCTCCATCACCATTGCCCCCTGGCCAGGTTTCATATGAGGCTTCTACAATGGCTACTGCTCACCCGATGGTATCCTTTTCAGCATCCTCTTTCAGCCAAAATTTGAGTAACCCACAGGTGCAAACATAATTTAAATTGGTGGATGACACACAATCCGTCACAATGGTCTCACCCCTTCTCCCCCCAGCAACCCAAGGCCACAGTGACCATGGACGCATTCCTGATGGGGTGGGGGGGCTATATCAGGGCCAGACATTCCAAGGCACTTGGTCCGAATTGGAGGCCCAACTGCATATAAATATTCTAGAGCTGAGGGCGGTGCTTCTGGCATTGCAAGCATTCCATCCTCTGCTACCATCTGGGATGATTGCGATTCAATCAGACAACATGGCGGTGGTCTGGTATACCAACAAACAAGGTAGAACCAAATCTTAACCCCTTTGTCGAGAGGCCATGATGATATGGCAATGGGCGATGGCTACCAACCATTTTCTTCTAGCAACGCACATTTCTGGGACTTCCAATGTGATAGCAGACAGACTCAGCAGGTGCATACTACAACCTCACGAGTGGTCCCTGAATCCATTGATAGTGGTGGAGATCTTCCACCACTGGGGCCGTCCTTGCTGCGACCTCTTTGCATCTCAGTCCAACTACAAATGCAGCAACTACTTCGCCCTGATTCCCCCTCCGGGAAAGTCATCCAGGGACACTCTAGTCCACGACTGGCCCTAGGGTCTTCTTTATGCATTCTCACCCTTTCCCCTCGTTCCCCAGTTTCTGAAAAAAGCCTGTCAGTTGAAGAGCAAGGTGATCCTCATAGCACCATATTTGCCTCATCAGATTTGGTTCCCCTTCCTTTGGCCTCACCTACTAGATCAACCATGGATTCTCCATCCAACCCCGGAGTTGATCTCACATCTGCAGAACTTGATTCATCCCGACTTGGACAGCCTGAATCTTACAGCTTGGCTACTCCAATTCCCTTGATTGCCAGGCAGAATGATCTTTCTTTACCAGTACGTGACATTCTCATTGCATCTCATAACTCTTCCACTAGAATTACTTATCTAAGGAAGTGGAAAAGATTTACCTGTTGGCTGAAAGAAAAACAAGTAGATCCCTTCTCAGCACCAGTGTCGATAATACTAGAGTATCTGGCCGACCTTTTTCAATCGGGTCTATCGGCCTCTACCATTAGAGTTCATTTGGCTGCAATATCTAATTTCCATGAGGGTGTCCAAGACTCCTCTCTTATGTCACACAAATTGTGCAAGACCTTCATAAAAGGTGTGAATCATCTGAAACCACCTTTTAGAGATCCTATTCAACCATGGGATCTATCATTAGTTCTACAAGCTCTGACAATGCCACCCTTCAAACCAGCTTCTTCTTGCGACCTCAGATATTTGTCATGGAAAACTTTGTTTTTGTTCGCCATTACTTCTGCCAGAGGTATCTCTGAGCTTCAAGCTTTATGCATCAAGAGTCCATACTTGATTTTTCATAGAGCTAGAGTTTCTTTGAGAACTAATCCTTCATTTCTGCCAAAAGTGATCTCTGAAATGTCCATTAATCAAACCATTGAATTGCCAGTTTTCTTTCCTAATCATTCAAACAGAGGAGAGTATTGCCTACATACCCTAGATATACACAGGCAAATCCATTTTTACTTAAACTGGACTTGGTCCTCTCATAAATCTGACCAGTTATTTTTGGCCTATTCTGGACCTAGATTAGGATCTGCTGTTGCTAAGGTCACATTAGCTAGATGGTTGAAAGACTGTGTGACCTTTATTTATACATAACTTAATATTCTGTTGCCTACTACCATGAAGGCTCATTCGACAAGGTTGGTGGCAACTTCTGCTGCCTTCCATGCCAGAGCTTCTTTACATAACATCTATGCAGCTGCAACTTGGGCTATGCCTCATACCTTCATCAATCATTACAAATTGGATTTGGCGTTCAGGGGAAGAGCATCTTTTGGTTCTATGGTGCTCAGGAATGTCCTTCCATGAGAGCTTCCCAGGAATAGAGGTAGCTGGAAACTGTCCCATATGTAAGGAATGAACGAGGACTAACAATATCAGATAAAGAAGTTATGTCTTACCATAACATTCCATCTGTATTGTTGATCCTCGTTCAGTCATTACGACCCTCCCTCCTTCCCCCTCCTGTGGCTTGTAGTGGATCTCACCATCCGGTTATCTTAGGTCATTTGACTAGAGGTAGCCTCTACCTTCTTTTTACTTGCAAACTCAATCTGAGTTAACAAGGAGAGGGAGATTATGGGTAAGAATTTAGCTCAAGAGTTTCTAGCTGATGTGAGCTTGGAAAATGGCGGGCTCGGTTCCTAGGTCAGAACCGATACCCATACGTAATGACTGAACGAGGATCAACAATACAGATGGAACATTATGGTAAGACATAACTTCTTTTTATTTTCCTACAATAAACAATATAAAGCTTAAATTAACAGCCTTTGCTGATGACTTAAACCTTTATTTTACTTTACCCAATACCGATCTACCAAAAATACAGCAGTCTATTGAAACTTTTTCAAGATTTTTTAATTACAAACTTAACATAAATAAATCATCTATTTTTTTCCTTTAAATCTGTCACTTGTATTTCGTTTAGAGGCTTTAATACATAGAAACACATCAGAATGTATAGCAGCATCATAAAATCTAAGCAAACTGATTAAAAAACAGACTTTACATGCATACATGCTTACATATCAACAGCTTACTACAAAATGGCAGTCAGACTTGCATGTGCTCAGTATTTACACACTTGTGCAAGCCCTTGGATAGATTCTTAAAGGTACATACACACACACACATTGATCTACATCCTCCCCACAGCCGGCCATAGGCATAGGTGAACTAGCCGATCACCTAGGGCACCGTACAGGCTGGCCTCATAAAGGCCACAGTCTTTATTTATTTATCTTATTTATTTTTCTCATTTGTTTATTTCTTTCATTTTTTTCAGCTTATTTCCCCTCTTCTTGGCACCTTGTCTCGGAGACCGTCTTGACTGTACTCTGCGCCTTCCCACAATTACAGCATTGACCAGGAGGCTTCAACAATTTAAAAAAAAAAAAAAAAAAAACTTCTTCTCTTTGCAGTCTAAGGGTCTTCTGCTTTAAAGAGGACCATGCGTGCATTGCACGCAAGCATGCCAACGTGGATGTAAGTACATTCCACACTTGCACGTGGAATTTAATTTAACAATTCTGGTTAAGAGAGAAGATAAATGTGTGTGTGCACATGTGGTGTGTTCGGATGAGAAACAAGGTAAGAGTGTGTGTGCTTGAGTGTGTATGTTTGTGTAATTTAAGCCATTTGTTTCTGTGTGAGAGAGAAAGTGTGTGTGTGTGTGTGTGTGTGTGTGTGTGTGTGTGTGTGTGTGTGTGTGTGTGTGTGTGTGTGTGTGGACAATTCATTTAATTGGTTAACAAAAGAATAAAAACTAAAAACGAAATCCTGAGATGCTCCAGTGGCAGGGCATGCACAGGCAAGTTGTCATCTATTAAAAGTTTAAAAACTGAAATTTTACTTTTGGCCATGACACATTACTATGGAATGGTTGAGGTAAAATAAATATGTAAATTATCCCACTCTTCTTGATTGAGCTGTGATGGTGTTACATCTATAAAAGTTTAGTTTTTAATGGCATGAAGCTAATTTGGAACTCAAAATTTAAAAGATTTGAAATCTGATGATCCGATATAAGCTGACCACTTCCTTCTTCAGCAAGCCTACTAAGATCTGAAGGGCAAATCAGGACAAATGCAAATAAACTTTAAGAGCTTCTGCCTCAGATATGTGTGACTTCTAACCTCAAGAATTTTACATAGCTCTAAATAGAAGTAGTAATAAAGCATAACCCCACTGTTCATTAAACCAAATTAATGTCTTATAGCTGATAGACTGCAAACTAATTTTCTCATTGCTTACTACCCACATTTATGATGATGTGTTACAGATCCTGGATCAATCTGGGAAAGCTGAGCAAAGGCGGATTTCGGAGTATGCATCTGGAGTTTCAGCTCCAAAAGCACCTATCTTAATCTATCCCTGGGTCCTAGCTAGTCAAAATTTATAAGATAATTAATATAATTGAAATAGTAATTATTTGATTGGAATTACTGACAGAAAATCAGATATTCAGCTTTAACTGTAAAGGCTAAAAAGCAACTTTAATGTCATAAAAACACATCTCCTGGAAGTTATTCTCTTGATCTTTTTATACAGAGCCTTCATAATGCCATATTAAATAGAAATTAAACTTAAAAAGGAAAACATAATTTTTTTGAGATGTAAAGCTAATTGGCAGGATGTCTTTTTTCTTATAAAGTACTAAAACGTTTCTGCAATAAAAGATGTTTTTTACAAGCTTTATGGTTGATAATTCTGCTTTAACCAGACACTTGGTATTGTTTAATGTTGTAATCCTTAGATATGTTCCCAAATTACAGTCACAGGTGGCTCTAGAGGGGGGCATACTGGGGCATGTGCCACATTTAAAGGTGTGTGCCTCCCTGAGTACACCAGTTCCTGTAATACTGTAAGACTCTTGCCCAGCTGAGTGCACACAGGCACTGTTAACACTTTCCTCCAGGTTATGCAAGTATGGTTAATGATTTCTGCAAGTGTCTACATCACAGGACAGTGTGGGTCTTTTGATAAGACTGAAAGACCTGAAAGATACCGTTCACTGTATTTTTAAGCAGCACTCAGGGGAAGCACTCCAAGATACAAGCATGCAAAATCTGAAAGTAATGCTACTCAATTCTAGAAGTCTAAATCTCAAAATGCATGCTCTCGAGGCACTCCTAAAAATGGAGAACATCGATATTTGTGCAGTAACTGTGACCTGGTTCAAGGCTCCAGAGAGCACCCCTGCAATACCAGGCTACAACTCTTACCACACTTTTTGGCCACCAAACCAAGACAGAAACACTAAAGGTGGAGGAGTGTCCATATTCACTAAGGATATTCACAACTCCAGGCTAGTTGCCCAACACAATGCATCTGAAATTATCCAGGTGTAACTAACACTAGGTAAGACTGCAATCCAAATTGTAGCTTGCTACAGATCCCCCACCATGCTACAAGATTCTCACTACACCTTTCTAGACATACTGGAAAATATTAAGATACAACCAAACACCCTAATACTGGGTGATTTCAACTACCCTGCCATTAACTGGGAAAACTACTCGGGTACCAACACCTTTTCCCAACAGTTCTTGGAATTCATAAATTCCAATGCTCTGGATCAACTAATCCATTGTCCCACCAGGGGCTCCAGTATCCTAGACCTAGTCATTACCAACATGGGAGATAGATGCTCCACACCAGTGGTCACCCCCTCACTGGTCAGGACTGACCCCTAGTAAGGAAACCTCCATAAAAAACTTCT
Source organism: Protopterus annectens (assembly GCF_019279795.1). Taxonomy (NCBI): domain Eukaryota; kingdom Metazoa; phylum Chordata; order Ceratodontiformes; family Protopteridae; genus Protopterus; species Protopterus annectens. Next base: position 787,814,229 of record NC_056744.1, read on the forward strand.
CCAAAGCCAACTTCATGCTACTCAAGTCAGACGTGACAAGCTTCATGACACCCATGCAGATGGGAGCTGAAAGTTCGACTGCTGAATCCTACACTAAGACACAGTACGAGCACATCCACTTGTGCATGAATTGTGCCATCCCAAATAGAACCAAGATGTTCTCCTACAAAAAAAAGGAAGCCAATCTGGTGGTCCCCTGCCATAAACAAACTCTACAACAGATGGAAGAACCTGTTGCAGAAAAGAGGAAAATCCCAGGATGCAAAAAAACTCCCTTACCAGCCTCAGTAAGAAGCTGAGATGCCTCATAAAATCCTCCAAAGCTAGTTATGAAAATAAAATTGCCAAAGATTCTAAAGACAACCACAAGGCATTCTATAGTTATGTCAAGAATCTAAATGTCAATGCTCAGATCTGCTCTGAACTACAACAGAATGGCATTAAATATACTGATCCCAAGGATATTGCCAATATCCTGGCAGATCGATTTATTGCCAACATCACCCCCTCTCACCCCCTAAGGGGCCCATATCAATACCAAAAGATTGCCAAATTCAGGTAATCATGGCCACGCAGGTAGAAACCGCACTCTCCATTGCTAAGAATCCAGCATCCATGGGACAAGATGACATTCCGGGCTGTGTACTACACGAACTACAAAATGAACTGGCACCTCACCTAAATGTCATGTTTAGTCATAGCCTCACCTCAGGCTTCGTTCCCACTGAGTGGCGCATAGCTACAGTTATCCCACTCCACAAAGGGGGATTCACCTTTGATCCCAGGAACTACTGACCCATCAGTCTGACGAGCCTGATCTGCAAGGGCATGGAATGCATTATCATGGAACTTATAAACAAAGACATTTTCAGCCTTCAAACACTGAACCCCACCCAGTTTGGGTTCGTGAAGGGCTGATCTTGTCTCCTGAACCTGACTGAATTCTTCAAATCAGTCTCCAGAGCTGTGGACGAGGGTAAGGCGGTCCACACAGCCTATCTGGACCTCGCTAAGGCCTTTGACACCATCCCCCACTCTGGAGTCATAGATAAACTTACTAAGCTGGACATAAATCCCTACATCACTCGATGGGTTGCCAACTGGCTTACTGACAGAACCCAGACTGTAAAAGTAGCTGATTCCAAATACAGCTCCAGACAAGTGACAAGTGGAGTACCTCAGGGTTCAGTCCTGGGACCGCTCTTGTTTGGCATCTACTTCTCTGAAGTACAGCCCAGCACTAAGGGACTCTGGCTAACAAAGTTAACAGATGACTGCAAACTGGGAGCCATTATTGAATCCCCAAATGATGTGGATATTCTACAAAAGAGCCTTACAGAAACAGATGCTTGGTGCCAAAGCCATGGGCTCAAGCTTAATGCCAAGAAATGTATAGTTATCCCCTTTGGGAAAAACCATGTACCCATGAATTACCACATAGGTGGCAGTACAATAAACACTGAAAGTGTGATGAGAGACTTGGGGACACAGGTGGACAGTGGTCTCACCTTCGATAACCACATTGCCACAACAGTCAGGAAATCCTTCTATGTGGCACACCTCATCACTAAAGGCTTTTCATCCAGAAAAAAGGAGGTCATTGTCCCACTGTACTCATCCCTTATTAGACCCATTATAGAGTACAATGCCCATTTAGGTATGTACCTCATAAGACATCTGCAACAGCTGGAAAGGCCACAGAAATACCTCACTAAAAAATCACAGGCCTAAAACAGATGCCCTATGCTGACCGTCTAAAAAAACTCCAGCTATACCCTATAGCATATCGTCTACTCAGAGGTGATCTCTGCTTAACATACAAGGCCATGTCAAACCCTGAGCTATTGGATATGCTCCACTTAAAGAAATCCCAATCTCTCAGAGCCACACGCTCCAGGGATCTAAACCTTGTCATCACAATGAACAAAACATGCTGGAGGGATAGGTTCCTGACCTATAGACTCCCCATACTCTGGAATAGACTGCCTATACATGTCAAGCAGAGTGCCTCCTTGGCTCTTTTCAGAAGGAACCTTGACGATTGCACAGGAGATAGCAAATTCACCCTGGGGATCACGTAAGTTGCCCTGCTAGACAGGGGTCCAAGGAAGTAAGTACTGTGAGAAGAAATATCCAGGGAATTTTTATGGCTAGGCTTGTATAGGCCCTAGGGCTGATAGCCTAGTACCAACCTATGAACCTATATCTTTTACTACATTTTTTAAGTAGCAGTGGGGAGATGTTTTACTGCATTTTTAAGCAATAGTTGGAGGAGATGCCTTTTGCTACTTTTTAGTAAGTAAGCAGTAAGTGTGTGTGTGTGTGTGTGTGTGTGTGTGTGTGTGTGTGTGTGTGTGTGTGTGTGTGTGTGTGTGTGTAAAATACATTTAGTTCTCAAAATAGCAGCTTCTAGAGGTTAAGAGGTATGACTCACAATGGGCTGTGGATGGCACCAGACTATAATATATATATAGATATATTGCGCTTTTCAGGGTTTTAACTGCAGAGCTATGCATGGAAGGCATAAGCTAAGTGTACTCACAATGCACTATGCATGGTATAAATTTCCATGATACCAAGAGTAGAACATGAATGGATATAACCAAGGTAAATAATGCCATCAGATGGTGGACATAACGTTAACTGTAGTAATACTCACATTGGTTTATGGATGACATTTGACATCGAGCTTCAGTTATATTAAGGTAGGTCATGGATGGCTACCACTGCACTGTCTAATTTAAGGTAGTCTGAGTGAACAATAAGGCCTTTATCCGAGTGTATCTACCTACCTCTAATATTTCAATATGGGAGCAGTAGATCCCTAATAATTTCTGTTTGTTTGCAGAGCATACATTTTAATATGCAAGTCTAACACAGTTTTAGGTGATGCCTTCTTTGCTTATAAGGGCAATGTAGATTGTTGCTTTACACTGGGAATGTTTCCTATTGTTAATTATTTTTAAAACTATGTAATGGTTTAATTAGGTTATCTTTAACTTTGAACATAAATACCATGGAAAATATCTGGAGCCACAGATACATATAACTAGTGTTTTTAATTTTGCATAAGGGTGTTATACTTTACCAGCTAGAGGATGACATTGTCTGCATGTTAATGTGTACTTTCTGAATATGTGAACTTTTATATTTGTCACAAAATTTGACTACAAACATGTTAGATATTGATTTCTCGGTTGGCCATTGTCACTGAATTCATTTGTGAATTGTTCCTTTGAATTGCTAGAGATTACTGCAGCACCTATGAACGTGCTGAAAAAAATACCCAAAGCAATAAACACAGAGAAGAAGATCCAAAGAAACAATAATTTTAACCAAGTTAAAATACTTAAGTTTTCAAACTGTAAAAAATACTTTCTCAGGTGTTACAAAATGAAACAGCACACAACTAACATAAATGTCTGAATCACATATCTAAAACCAATTAGTAAATTAAAACAACATTTCATAATCAACGTTTTTACTTAAGAAAGAAATTCAGACTTGCTCATAAGTATAGTTACTTTCATTATTTTCTTTTGTAAAAGGCTACTTAAGTGGACTAAATTAAACTGCAACTTGAAAGATCACATTCTAGAGGAAGTCAAAGGTTAATAAAAAATGAGAACAGTACAGTTTCTAAACACAAGTTAAAAATAAAGGTTCATAGATTCATTAGATTAATGACCACTGGGGCCTTTTTAAGTCTAGCTATGCATCTCAAATCTCTGACAAGTTCTGTTACTCTTGATAAGAGTAAGCAGGAGTCTGTGAGATGAACCATTTACAGGTTGCCTGTGTCCACTGGATATATAGGTGCCAAGCCAGGGATGAAGTTCCTGTTCTCCATCCAATAGTCCAACTTACATTTGAATTTAGTTAGAGAGGAACTCTGCTTCACATGGATGGGCAGCCTGTTCCAGAGACGGGGTAGTCTCTGGGATATATACCTGTCTCTCCAGCAGGTCTTATTGATATCACAGACAAGGTTTAAATCTTTAGAATGGGTAATTATGGTGTTGTTTGTTTTGTTGATAGGTAGGAGGTGCATCAGAGTGGGGTCTGACAATGCTCTGTATGCCAGGTATAGATCTCTCCTCAAGGTGTTAAAATATAGCTTCATGTTTTTTGCCCTACAGGGTTTTTTTTGGGTAGCATTGTCACATTCACTGAATCAGAAGCTAACTGGATTGTAAGAATATAGGTTGATTGTGTGCCTGGTTTCAATTACGCTGTTTCTTTGGAACCAGTTTTAAAATAAAGGCATTCAAAAGATAGATGCACACATTTTACTATAATAATTGAATTTATGAAGAGACTTTTTCCCTCCCTGTTTAGCACAGAGGGTTTTATCACTTGAAAGAGAACTTGAATTGACTTGAAAAAAATTTAATATAATGATGCAGGAAATACGTACATAAAGGTAGTTACTTAAGTCATTAAGTCCCTTAATCAGTTTGTGTGACAGCTTAGCTAATGTCTCTTTTATAGAAAGTCTATCTGTCATGGAATTATTTTAAACAGAACAAACAAACGAGTATTTCCCGTGTGCTGGGAGGAAGAACAATGGTGTACAGTTCAGCATCATATCCCAACATACTTTGAACAGTGAGTCATACAATGTCCCTGACATGCGTGGAAGGCAGAGTTCTCAGTTACCTTCCCCTGTTGCCAAGCTATGCTATAAAACTAACAAATGGTCCAATGTTCCAATGTTTACTTACAATTACTCTTGATGGCTTCTTTTTTTTTACATTTATGCTTGGCACCATCTTTTTAGCAAGTACAATTTCTGTTAAGAAAAACAGTTTAGCAAGTATGGTGCTATTACCACCATGACTGTACTTCTCTGCATTTATTTATAGCAGTGGTCTGTCGCCAAATCTAGGGAACCCTTTCTTTTCACTCAGTCTGGGGACTTCGATGCGATGCTGCACACCACACGCTACAACCACATGTACAACTAAGATGCTGCTGCTTTTATTCTGGCATTCTTTATTTACATATGTGAGGAAACTTAACTGAACTATATTTATAAACATCTGTTTTAATTCTGCGTGTGGAAGCTCTATTTGGCTGTAAATACATTTTCTTCTTTAATGCTAAGTTTATTACATTTCTCTTCCGGTTACTTTATTTTTAAGAACTGCATACTAATATTTTCTCCATGAGATTGCATCTGACCTCTCAACTTGCCATAATTTTCAGGAATATCCCTACTTTTGACTCAATTTTTAGTTCTGTCCCTGTTAATCCCTCCTAAAACTGGTGACATTTGGAGAAAAGTTGGTAAATTACCATTAATAAATTGTGACAATAATTAGAGTTATGGACTTCCTTTAATTTGGAAAATGTGCATTAATTCACATTCTCTTATTTTTGTCATTAGTGATATTTTTTTTCTGGATTTGTCCCATTCTTATTCTGTTAAGATTTGTCCCTGATTCATTGAGGACTATGGATGGGCTGTTTAGCATACTTAACTTGTTAAAAGCATTGTAGTTTGCTGATTGACAACTAGTTTTCTACAAGGTTGTTCCTCTGATGCTGAAATGTTGTTTCTGTAAATGCATTGTTTGTACTGCCCTAAAAAAGTGCCCTTTTCCTTTGCATGGTATTTTGTCCCCGATGCTTAACCTATTATACACAGGGAGGATAGAGGTTACTGATATACTTTCACTGAGCTGTAAGGCTTGCTCGCCTACCTGAAAGTAAATTAAACTGTTTAGATTAACTTAAGCAATGCTTTGAAACAAGGCACACAGGCTTCTATTTTCTGAGGACATGACTTTTATAGTAAAATGTGTAAAGGAGCAACAGATAATGAAGGTTTATTAAAGGGAACCCTCACTAGCAGATTAACTATATTACAAAGTATCTTTTCTTCCTATGCATTTAAATAATTGAAGGAAATAATGGGAGTGGCTATTTTGGGGAGTGACCTGTGGGTGTGGCTCAAATAGGGGGTGTTTCTTGAGTATGCTGTGGGTTGGGCTTAAGGGGCGTCGGAACAGTACTTTGCCTAGGGAACCATTTCAGCTAAGGCTGGCCCTGATCCTCCCTCTTAAAAAGATTGCCCTTACTAAAAAACAACATTGGAGTTAGATATGCATTATTATAGACATTAGAAACAGACACAATGTTCATGTCCAAGTTGCCGTGTATCTATCACACAGTCTCGAGATATTACCAGATCTGGTAACATAACAATATGAAGTGACTTTAGAAACAGAGACAGTCTTCGATGAACAGCTCTTATCAGGATCTTCTGGATTCATCACAGGAAAGAAAATATTCTCTGGAACTTCCTCGGGAACTGGAACACTGGACAACTCACTCTGAGATAGAGTCTTTCTCACAGGCTAAGTGCAGTAGCATAGACTCAGACACCAGCATCAAATGTTTTTGATTTTGCTAAAATCTGCTCCTTGTGATTCCGCAGTGTATGATCCCAGCTCTCTGCAACTATTCTTCACAACTCCAATCTGATCATAACCTTTAGACATTTGTATCCTTACCACTTCTCCTTCTCATAATGGATTGAATGGTTTGCTGATCTTATCACAGTAGGACTTCTGGGTTAAAAGCTTCAACAGATTGGTTTTCATTGACCTGTTGTTCTTGACACATGGAACCAACAATTGACTTCTGATTGCTATTGTGGTTCTGGTGTGTCTCAACAGAAGTCTCTGAGCAGGTGAACCAAGATGTTTATCACAAGGAATGTTTCTGAGATTCAAGAGATTCAGGAAAACATCACTATTATCTTGTTTTGACTTCTCTAGTAACTGTTTTGCATTTGAACTGCACGTTCTGCCAAATCATTTGACTGTGGATACTTAGGGCTACTCGTAACATGAGTAAAATCACATTCTTTGGCAAATCTTTTGAAATATTGGCTTGTAAACTGCTTACCATTGTCAGAAATAACTTTGTGCAGACTACCATGGAATGCAAAATGATGCTTCATCTTAGTAATGACAGTACTAGATGCTAGGGTGGGAAGTAGGTCAATCTGGAACCATCTGGCATAAGAGTTTACTAACACCAAATAATTTTGACCGTTCCACTCAAAAATGTTGGTGGCTACTGTCGACCAAGGTACTTCAAGAATCTGGTTTAGCTGAAGTGGTTCCCTCTTTTGATGTGGCTTAGTACTATTACACACAGAACAAGTTAAAAGTAATCTCATGTCTTGTGACATAGAAGGCCAAAATGCTAGTCTTCTCACCCTTCTTTTGGTAGAATCAGTTCCTGGGTGACCACGATACAAGATAGTAATGTACTCTTGTTGCAAGGACTTTGGAACAATTACTTTTGGACCTTTCATAATGATACTATTGTCAGACAAAAATCTCATCTCTGTATGGAAAATAAGGTTGCACTTCTTGAGGTAAACTGGATTGCTTTGACGGCCATCCTTGATTGATAAAGTGGTTGAGAATCTGTAAAACTGGATCTGTTGCTGTGTGATCTCGCAGCTCATCAAGATGTGTGGAAAAAAAACCTCTCCATAACTTCAAAATCAAGGTTGTCATTCTTATGCTGTTCAGTGGTGTTTCTAGGTGATTGGGATAATGTATCAGCAAAACAAGAAGTTTGCCTTTCTTGTAGACAAGAGTGAAATTGTACTTTTATAATCTCAGCATAATGCACTGAAATCTGGCTGGAGCTGAATGCATAGGCTTTCTCAAGATAGTGACTAGAGGTTGGTGGTCTGTTTCAGTCCAGATAGGTCTACCATAAACATAATCATGGAACTTCAAACATGCAAACACAACTGCCAAACGCTCTTTCTTGATCTGAGCATAGTGAATTTCAGTTTGGGTAAGAGTTCTCGATGCACAGGCAACAGGTTGACCCTCTTGTAGAATGACTGCACACAAACCAAATTTCGAAGCATCACATGAAAGAGTAACGGGCTTGTGAACATCATAGCATCTCAGAGTTGGTGGACTAGCAATTCTCTGTTTCAAGACATCAAATGCTCCTCTGTGTTTCTCTACCCAAGACCAGGATACATCTAAGTGCCAGCTCACTAAGCGGTGTTGATAGTTGGCTAAGTCTGGAATGAACTTGCCTAGATAGTTAATCATGCCAAGAAAATATTGCAGGGATTGAACATTGTCTGGGGCTGGCATCTCGAGAATGACTGCTTGCTTTTAAGGGTCTGGTCATAGGCCTGAACTAGTAAATAAATGACCAACATAAATAACCTCTTGTATCTTGAATTTGCTTTTCTGTGGCTTGAGCTTAAGATTCACTTGATGTGCTCTTTCCATAGCTTTTCTGAGGTTTCTGTCATGCTCAGCTTCACCATTACCTCCTACTAGTATGTCATCTACTAGAATAGCACACGGATACCCAGAAAAAAGTTGCTTCCTTGCACGTTGAAAGACTTCACTTGCAGAATTTATCCCAAATGGCACTCTCAAAAATCTATACCTTCCAAACAGAGTACTGAAAGTAGTGAGCAATCAGGATTTCTTGTCAAGCTGAATTTGCCAAAATTAACTCTTTGCATCTAAGACAGAAGAAACAATGGCATTTGGCATCAGAGCTGTGACGTCTTTGACTGTGTGCATTGGATGATGAGGTCTTCCTAAGTGCTTTGTTCAAATCTTGTGGATCAATACATATTTTGATGTCTTCTGAGCTTTTCTTTTGAGCTACCACCATGGAAGAAACCCACTCAGTAGGGGTTGATGAACCTACAGGACAAGTCACACCTTGTCACACCATTTTATCTAGCTTGGCTTTGACTCTGTCCTGCATAGCTATTGGAACTTTCTGAGCTAGCCTGATAATAGGACTGACATCTCGGTCTAACTTCATGGAGTACACAACTGGAAGTTTCCCTAATTTTTCTTTGAAAAGATCAGCATATGTAGAAAAAATGTACTGGACAAAATTATAGTGGTCTTTCAAGCTAACTTGATGGACTTCCTTATTGAATGAAAACAGTCCCATCTTCAAATTGTCTCTGAGCCCTAATAATGACTGGACATCCCTCTTGACCCCATAAAATAAGGAGTCGTAACATCTCACAGCAGAGTAACATGAAAGCACTACTGAGCTTTCAGTCTAAATTTCTTTACCACCATAAGCAATAAGCTTCACACACTTTGCTAAATCAAGCCTTTTACCATGACACACTCTAGCGAATGTTGTTGCTGACATAACACTGCACTTGGAACCTCTGTCAGTTTGAGCTCTGTGGGTTTTCCATTTATCCAAACAGCACAAAAAATTAATTCTTCACCCTTACATCTACTGCATTAACTGTTTCATGAAGCACTGACACACTATCAACATAAAGAGTAGGGTTCCAGCTAATTGAAGAACTTGTTTCTTGAAATGTTCCCTTTTAATAAAAGAATGTGGGCTTTTTAATTTATAAAACCTTTTGAAATGATTTGATTTATTACACCTGTGGCATTGCTGACCAAAAGCTAAACATTTTTCCTTTTGAGATTCATGATTTCCACCACAATTACAACAGTTGGCAATGAAACTGGGTAAGCATGCACCCTCACCCTTATGCCTGTTTGCTGACTCGCTTTTATGCTTCACTGAGACTGTACAACCTGTAGAATTTGCTGGAAAGCTCTTAGGTTTACCAGTTAGTGCTGCAGGGGCTACAGTTGCTGCCATATGCCTGGGCCTGTTTCTTTTAATCACATGCTACATACTATCAACATGAGCTCTATAAGTTACTGGAAGCTAAATCTCTCACTTGTAAGCATATGTGTGTGCTTTTCTGTGACCTCCATACACAAGTCTGTCTTTTATCAACTCATCCCTTAAGTCACCAAATCTACACATTTTTGCCTTGTTTCTTAAATCAGTTATATATCCTGCAAAAGTTTCACCAGGCTTTTGATCCCTTGTATAAAATAAGTGCCTTTCCATTGTAACATTATTGTGGGGGTCACACATTTCTCTAAATATACATTTTAAACACCAGGCTTTTAATCCCTTGTATAAAATAAGTGCCTTTCCATTGTAACATTTGTCTGGGGGTTAAGCATTTCTCTAAATTTACATTTTAAGCACTCAGGGTCGTCCCTTGACTCAGTCAGTACAACAACATAATGCCCCCCCCCCCCTCCTGCAAAGATAGCAGGTACATACACAAATGAACGTTCCCTTTACATGGCTTCTGACCCAGCTAAATTAAGCAGAATAAATGCCTTTGTATGGTCATCTTTATCAGAAAATACAGCCTGTATGAAAATATTGTACTCTTGCTCAAATGCTCTCCAGTTCTCTGCAATATTATTGTCAACATAAGTGGAATGGAGTTTCGAAATCCATCTGCCATGCACACAAAGTATGCACAAACGTACTGAAAATATGGGCCTTATAATTATATATGAACAAACTGTTCTGTGAGCTTGTAATAACATTCAAATGCACAATAAACTCTTCAAAATATGTACTTTGCAAAATATGCTCTGTACTGGCTGTATCTTGCAAAATAACTTTACTGTAATACTGCATAAACATGTGAACACTTTATACACTTCTGATAACTCAGATATCTTTAATCAAAATGAAAAATATGTGCTTAGTGAAAAAAGTAGGTCTTCCTCCCACTTATTTTATTTGTTTTATGCAATTCATACTTTATTTCAAACATTTTCCATAGTAATTCAAACATTTTTATGAATATCGGACATATTGGTTTATTTGAATTTCGTGAAGAGCATTCTGTATGCTTCATTTCATATTTTGCAAATAAGAAATTATTTGTGCAAGTTTTAATATCTGAAATTCATTTCTGACCGGTTTTGTGAATTATACAGTAGGGATGAACCACTCCTCGGACTTCAATGGAAGAAACTGGAGCTCTTTATGGCAACAAGTCATTTTAGTCATGCTTCCTTTAATACCATGCCATTTTAGTCATGCTTCCTTTAACACCATACCCTTTTAGTCATACTTCATTTAACACCATGCCATTTTAGTCATGCTTCCTTTAACACCATACCCTTTTAGTCATACTTCATTTAACACCATGCCCTTTTAGTCATGCTTCCTTTAACACCATGCCCTTTTAGTCATGCTTCCTTTAACACCATGCCCTTTTAGTCATGCTTCCTTTAACACCATACCCTTTTAGTCATACTTCCTTTAACACCATGCCCTTTTAGGCATGCTTCCTTTAACACCATACCCTTTTAGTCATACTTCATTTAACACCATGCCCTTTTAGGCATGCTTCCTTTAACACCATGCCCTTTTAGTCATGCTTCCTTTAACACCATGCCCTTTTAGGCATGCTTCCTTTAACACCATGCCCTTTTAGTCATGCTTCCTTTAACACCATGCCCTTTTAGGCATGCTTCCTTTAACACCATGCCCTTTTAGGCATGTTTCTTCTGACACCATGTCGCCCATCCCTCTCTAACATAGATGACAAGCAGGTGGGGCATTTTGTTTAGATGCTTTAATACATAGGAACACATCAGGATGGATAGCAGCATCATAAAATATAATCAAACTGATTGACCGACATACCTTACATGCAAACATGCTTACATCTCAGCAACTTACTACAAAATGGCAGTCAGGCTCGCACATGCTCAGTATTTATACACTTGTGCAAGCCCTTGGCTAGCTTCTGAAAAGTACATACACACACACATTGATTTACAAAACCCAAACTATAACTTACTTATTTTCCAGATTCTGGAATTAAGCTAAATGACACTTTGAAATACCTAGGTATATCTTTTTATCATGATGAAAAAACGTTTTACCAGATCAATTTAACAAAACTTTGGATAAAGTTCAAACAGGATATCCTCAGATGGAACAAATTAGAATTCCCTTTATTGTGAAAGGTGGCTATTAACAAAATGAATTTACTACCTAGATTACTGTTTCAATTTAATGCAACCAATATAATATCAAAAAACATTCTTCAAAACCCTAAATGTAAATTTTTCTAAATTTCCAAGTTGATCTGTATTAGCTATCAAAAACTGATTTATCCCAAAAAAGACTGGTGGTATAGGTCTCCCCGATTTTAAACTTTATTATGACATAATAATGGCTAGTACAATTGTAGCAGTCTCCAATTACTAACCAACCAAAACAAAATGGAGCCCTATTTGGGTAATATAACCTAGTAGCTGATTCCAAGATAAACCCTAAATTTAGGCCCTACCCCTCCACAATAAAGAAAATATGGGTAGAATCAAACTAAATAACTACCTGAAACATGATAAATAGCTTGCAAAATATAATTGCACCACTAAATCTAATAAGCCCTTTTATCATTTTCCAACCACTTCACCTCAATCCAAATCTTAAATAACTCTATGCTAAATCTGAACACTTACCCCTTAATTAAAGAAATTAAGATATTAGATATTTATTATTATAAAAACCTTTCTATTAATGATCTTAGACTTGCATTAAATCTTCCTAAAAGCTATCTAGTTATACTAAAGACAAATTAAAGAAATGACGTCAACCCTATTTAGAAGACCCAAAGATCGACAATAACAATATAAATCTCTGTAAGGATTTATAGAATATGCTTATACTTAAAAATAAAATGCTAACAAATACATATAAACTAATCACAGTTATTAAATATCAAGATAATATCCTATACTCAAGTCTACTGGTCCAAAATACAACCTGCAATTCAAAACAACCAGAAATCTTACTTGATTCAGCTGTCTTTAAAACTAATCCCTTTCATAAAACTCATGTATACCCAATTCATGATAGTAGTGTTTCTTAAACAATCTGGAATTACAGAGCTGACATAAGTATATGTTTACACTTTATCTAACTGTTCAGTGTTTCTTATCAGTATTGCACTGTTTTTTTTTTATTTATTTGCTTAACAGTACTGCACTGTTTTTATTTATTTGCTTAACTGAATTATTTACTTTTCTCTGTCTGCATTTATATATTTGCTGACCTCTGGTTCAATTTTTGTTTCCTGATTTTTGCTGAAATTTTTTTTATTTCTGTTCTAAGGCATTTGGCACAGCACTTAACTTGACTAACTGGATCCACATAGGGGGCCCTTTACAACTTTCTGGGGCAGCAGGGAATTTGTGGTGAACTCATTCCAGAGTGGAAAAACTGGCCAAACAGCTTTGGTGTTATCCGATTTCTGAAGGTGTGGCTTTGGGAGGTCCTAAACAAAAACATACCCAAACAAAGGAGACCTCTGAGGCACAAACACACATGATCTCCACAGCCCTCCACACCACATACCAGGCATAGTTCACACAACTGTGTCTCACAGTCACTACGGCTTAACCATGAACCCAACATATTAGTCATAGAAGACTCCATTGTGAGACACACAGATGTGCCTCTCACCAGGCTGGATAAGGAGAAAGTCACGGTTAGTTATCTGTCAGGGGCCAGAATCTGCCATATCACATATGCACTCAAGTCTCTCAACAACAGGTACTGTTATGACTCTGTCATAGTTCATGTTGGAGTGAATGACTGAGACATACCTCCCTGGACTATATGAAGAGAGACATGATTGAACTTGCTGAATATGTGTCCCAGGCATTAAGGGTGCCTGCAGGCAGGTGCAAGGGGGTGCACTTGCACCCCCCTGGAACCGGCTGATCAGGAGATTCATTTTCTTTTAAATTAAAAAAAATTTTTTTTTTTTTAAGGACATTCTTCTTTGAGAACATAGGAAACAATAGAGCGAGGGGAAGGGAACGCCCTTTACAGCTGCAAGAAACCTATTTTAGGACCTAATGGAGGAGTCACCATGCATACATCCATTGCATGGTTTTAAACACAAAAGTGCGCGGGTTCTGAGTCGTATCATTCCTGCCAGATTCACCCACAGTAAGCAGGGACGTCGGGAGGCATACTCACTGTATGCATTTCAGTACAGTTTATCTGGAGTTAGGGGTAGAATCTGGCAGGCACTAGGACCCCTCATGACTGTGATTCTCACATTCTCTTCCCGCACTTTAGTTGTGAGGGAGACAGAGTGAGACCGAGAGTGTGGACTGTGAAGAAACAGCAATAGCCATCAGGTTAGTGACTACACTATATTTAATTTTCTAAATACTACCGGCTTTAATTCTCTTATTTGTGTGAATACAGCCCCTTAAAGCATAACAATCAGAAAACAGGTTTTAATTCCTAGAGCAGTAAGTCCTCTTAAAACAAGGGCATTTGCAAACACATTAAATGGGCATGTTTGCTGCAAATCTACTCACAGTTTCTTTATTAAAGCAAAACATTCTTAGAAAAACAGGTTTACTTCGCCATGAAAACCTCTCTGTAACAGCGGCTCAGACTGTCTCAGTGTTTACATCGCCAAGTGCTTAGCTTTCTGCCAACATTTTGGTTTAATTCGCCACCATCATCCCAAGTGTCACTTTTGAATGTTAGCGTTCTACCTACAATCCTAAATGACAGCTTGTCTTTCTAGGAAGGAAGGAACTTCCAGGGCTGTGTTTAACATGCAAGTTGCAACAAGTGTGGGTTTAGTCAATCACACACATCTCAACTGCCCGGTAATATATTGAATCCTATCCGATAAAGACTTTAACAAATGAAACAGCTTTCCACAAAACTGGAAGGGGCAATGGCATGTTTAAAAATTGATAATTATTAGTTTTACTCAAATAGCCTCTGCATCAACGAAATGCACATAAGACACACAGAAAAAATCAGTAGTACGGCATTATGTGTTTAAGCGCAAAACCAGCCACCACTGATGAAATGAACACAAAAAATATTGCAATAGCTTTTAAATATTTGGTGACTGTGTGCATGAATTAGTCTGACTCTGATTGATGAAGTTCTTTATTAAAGAATGAAGTGCTTACCATATTTTTGGGGTTCTTTTCACAGTGGCTGGTTTTGTGGTTATATGTAGACTGCGTTCCTGTAGAGGGTTCTTTGTTTTTTTTTTTTGTTTTGCTTTTTTTTGGCTAATTTAATTACCACTGCTTGATCCATCACCAGCTACCACATGTGAATGTGCTGTGCGCCAGCAATCAGCATTCTGCAGAGTGATTGGTGGGTTAGCAACTGGGCGCCGGAACTGTAGGGTGAGTGCCACCCAATTTTGCATCATGATGACTGTCTGCCTCCTGCCGTGTTGTAGGGAAAGAATAAATTAATTTTCTGTTGTTAAGCAGCTTATTCTCTATTTGAAAAGTACAGAATGAGACTTCCCATTTGCGGCTGAGCATTTCCATGTTTGCAGCTGCACAGTTGCTTCCTTGCCTTTTCCTGTGCTGCTGATTTGCCATTCGTGGTTGTTTGCCTGGCTCTGCCAGTTGGAACTTGTTGGTGGAGACCGGGAAATTTAAACCAGGTGTTGTTCCACTTAATAAGTAGCTAATGCATTCTTAAGCACTCTTAGCATAACTCTCAATCTTAGCACAATGAAATTGGACAAAGCCAGCAATAATGTGTGGATAAAGGCCCCAAAATAGGGCCATATATTAAATGCTTATCTTATAAACTTAGAAAGTTGCTAGAATATCAGGATTTGTGTTTGCATGCATTTTCTGATTCTGAAGTATATGAAGTCTGATACTTAAATATATGCCGTTATTTAGTGACTTCAGTCCTCTGTAATTTTGTGTATGGGGGTGTTTGGGTGTGTGTGTGTGTGTGTGTGTGTGGGGGGGTCATACCTCACAATTATCCAGATTTTTGCCTCATATTTTCAGACTGTTTCTCATAAAATTGTGTTTTTTCTGGCAAATCATTGAAGACTGAAGTTGAGTTTTAGACTTCATATCCTCAGAAAATGCATACTAATGCAAACAATTTTGTTCTATCTGCTTTCTAAGGAGGTTGGGGGATGTATGTGTGTGTCATACCTCTCAACTGTACATATTTTTACAGAGACTGAGGTATGTGTGTTTTTCGAGAGAGTGAAATGCCCTATTTAGAGTTAGCAGGTGGAATTTATTTTCAAGGAATTGTGAGCTTCAAGGGAAGAGAAGTTTACTACTGCTCATGCCAAGTCTGCTTAAAATGTGCAACTGTTTTGTTTAGCAAATGGTATCACTATTGTGATGTAGAATTTCAAAGCAGTGTTAGTAGTGTAGCAGGTAGCATACTTGCATCTTGATGTAGAGGGCTGTAGGTTCTACTCCCACTACATGTAGATTTGTATTTTAAGGGGGTAGAGTGTTGTAGTCCTGAGCATGTCCTCCTTTGGATGAGATGTCTAGTAACTATGAACCTGTGTTTCCACTTGCCACTTATTCCTATTGCAATATACAAGCTTAGCATTTTTTTAAATATAACATAGGCAATTTATTGTTTAAGACCAGCCAGCAGACACTGAATTTGTAGATGAAACACTGAAATATAAAGCTGTTTTCTAGCAACAACCTCTCCATTAGTTTCAGATCTCTTTAATATGAAATTATTCTGATGACTTTTACTTCTACAGAGATTGTACATATTGACTGATCTTGGTGGATTGTAATGATAGACGTTTAAGTGGCCTTTTATGGTTGAAATGTTCTGAATTGGGCAATTTGTCATTTTTGGTTAATATGTTTTGTTTCATTGCTTACTGGAAAAAAACGTTCAAAACTATAAAATGCACTCTAAGTGGTGCTGTATTAACAAGGGATATAATTCAATTTATTATATATTATAATTAATACAATCAGGAAGGTGAATCAAAAAAGCAGTTATGCATGGTTCTGAAATGTGTGCAAGGGGGCTATGATTTGAAAACTGTCCAAAGGTAAACTTAACCTGCCACTGGCCAGATGCATTTTCTTTGAATGTGGGTTTCAAATGCAGAGAAGTTTTAATGCCAAGTCTGTTTTCATTGTAAGACTATTGCTTTGTTTAAGTTTAGCAAATGTCTATCAGTGTTTGTGCTATAAAATAGGAGGTTACTAGGCTATTGGCCCTGAGGCCCTAAAATTTGAAATAAAAGTTGTAAATTAAAACCAAATATCTGTAATCATTGTAGAAGTAAAGCATAAAACAGTATGCACACCGAGAGTTTTGAACAGTATTTATGGCAACTGGGGAGAAACAGCCAAGTAATGAGATAATATAATGGCTTTGTGTGTTGGGGGGGAGGGGTTGAAGTGGGTGGGGTTGGGTGTGGTGCTTTGAAAGGGGCAGGGTTGGGGCAGTGCTCCGGGTTTGCAACCCCCTGCAAAAAATCCTGATGGCTCCCTTGCCAGGCAGGTATGTCCCCAGCCTTAAGCAGCATTCTACGTTCACCCAGAAGGATGCCTCACTACAAACAGAAAATGATTGACTTTAACAATTGGCTTAGTTTCTAGTGTAATTCCAGGGGGATCCATTACCAGACAGCCTGGGAAAATATGATCAACAGACAACAATGTTTTGCCAGAGATGACCTGCATCTGTCTCACTTGGGCTTCAGGCTTCTGGCAAAGGCTCTTGCCTCCTCCATAATGCATTTTTTAGGAAAAGTGATGAGGTTAAAATGACCAACATAAAATTTCAACACAATGCAAATTAAAGGTTATGCTGCTAAATGCTAGGAGTCTAAACATGAAACTGCTTTCATTGCAAACATTCTTAACCCTGAAAAATGTTGACATCTGCACAGTCACAGAAACCTGATTTAAAGCTGCGGAGAACACCCCGATTACTCAGTTCTTGGATGACATCTTTATTTTATGGAGAGACACAAATGAGAAATTAGAAGAATATTTGTGCTACCTAAATACTACGGTTGATTTTTTTGTCCTTTTCATCATGTTACGATTATGAGAAAAATTGATTATATAGACATAGAGATATCTAAGAACAATGAAAAAAGTAAATTAATGTCTAACATTTATAGGAAACCTACCTTTTTGAACACATAGCTGCATTTCTCTAGCTGGCACCCAATCCATCAAAAGATTAGTAGTTAAGGGGCAGCTAGTTAGAGTAGCAAGGATGGTGTTGGAAATGGATATGTTTATAAATGAATGTGAAACAATCATTTCTATGTTTTTGAAGAGGGGCTATCCCATTGAAATTTTGGAAGAGGTGAGAAGTAAAGTTATTAGAAAAAGAGAAAATGCTTTTTATAAGCCCATCCTTAACAGTGGAATAATTTTAGAACAAAATACCGAAAAGGAATAGACAAATAATAGGGGAGCTTTTATTTCCCCCTATACTTTCGATAGTAAAGCTATTAGTGAAGTGATTAATGAAAATTGGCAGATTTTTAGGGGTGATTCAAATATAAATGAAAGAATAAATGAATAAATGGGGGAAAGTTTTTGTATATAGAAAGGATAAATATTTTTAAAAAAGTGGATAAAATGGGGAGGTAGTGGAGGAATGATGAATGGAATCGCTAGAAGGAAGTATGATGCCTGTCCTCAATGCATGTATATTCTTAGTAAAAATTAATTTGTCATATATTAAATGTGACTTATAAACTTAGAAAGTTGCTAGAATAACAGCATTTGTGTTTGCATGCAGTTTCTGATTCTGAAGTATATGAAGTCAGATACTTAAATATATTTTATTTAGTGACTTCAGTCCTCTGTAATTTTGTGTATGGGGTGTATTGGCAAATCATTGAAGACTGAAGTTGAGTTTTAGACTTCATATCCTCAGGAAATGCATACTAATGCAAACAATGTTCTATCCACTTTCTAATACCTCTCAACTGTACAGATTTTTACAGAGACTGAGGTATGTGTGTTTGAGAGAGTGAAAATGTCTATTTTAGGAGGCAGGTGGAATTTATTTTCAAGGAATTGTGAGACTTCATACTGCTCATGCTAAGTCTGCTTAAAATGTGCAACTGTTTTGTTTAGCAAATGGTTATTGTGGTGTAGAATTTCAAAAGTTTTAATAGTGCAGCAGGTAGCAGAATTGTTGATGAGCACCTGCATATGTGTATTTAAGGTGGAAGAGTTGATTGAGCATGTCCTCCTTTGGATGAGATGTCTAGTAACTATGAACCTGTGTTTCCACTTGCCACTTATTCCTATTGCAATATACAAGCTTAGATTATAAATGTAACATAGGCAATTTATTGTTTAAGGAGATCAGGCACTGAATTTGTAGATGAAACACTGAAATATAAAGCTGTTTTCTAGCAACAACCTCTCCATTAGTTTCAGATCTCTTTAATGTGAAATTATTCTGATGACTTTTACTTCTGCAGAGATTGTACATATTGACTGATATTGATGGATTGTAATGATAGACTTTTAAGTGGCCTTTTATGGTTGAAATGTTCTGAATTGGGCAATTTGTCATTTTTGGTTCATATATTTTGTTTCATTGCTTACTGGAAAAAATGTTCAAAACTATAAAATGCACTCTAAGTGGTGCTGTATTAACAAGGGATATAATTCAATTTATTATATATTATAATTAATACAATCAGGAAGATGAATCAAAAAAGCAGTTTTGCATGGTTCTGCAATGTGTGCAAGGGGCCTATGATTTGAAAACTGTCCAAAGGTAAACTTAACCTGCCACTGGCCAGATGCATTTTCTTTGAATGTGGGTTTCAAATGTAGAGAAGTTTTAATGCCAAGTCTGTTTTCATTGTAAGACTATTGCTTTGTTTAAGTTTAGCAAATGTCTATCAGTGTTTGTGCTATAAAATAGGAGGTTACTAGGCTCCTGAGGTAAATTAAAACCAAATATCTGCTGGGTTTGAATATGGCTCCCTTGCCAGGCAGGTATGTCCCTAGCCTTAAGCAGCATTCTACCATCACCCAGAATGATGCCTCAATACAAACAGAAAATGATTGACTTTAACAACTGGCTTAGTTTCTGGTGTCATTCCAGGGGGATCCATTACCTGACAGCCTGGGGAAATATGATCGACAGTCCACGATGCTTTGCCAGAGATGACCTGCATCTGTCTCACTTGGACTTCGGGCTTCTGGCAAAGGCTCTTGCATCCTCCATAATGCATTTTTAGGAAAAGTGATGAGGTTAAAACTACCAACAAAATGCAAATTAAAGGTCATGCTGCTAAATGCTAGGAGTCTAAACATGAAACTTCACTCACTGCAAACATTCTTAACCCTGAAAAATGCTGACATCTGCACAGTCATAGAAACCTGGTTCAAAGCTGCGGAGAGCACCCCCAGCCTTACCTGGTTACTCATTCTAGCATACATTCAGACCCCAAATTGTGGGCAGTAAAGCCAAAGGAGGTGGAGTTTCAATATATATTAAAGACATAAAACTCAATTATTGCAACAGAAGAAAAGGGCAATAAAAGAAAGCCATATGGAACAAAGAATTATTTGTTGTTAAATAAAGTCATAGTGAGGAACTAGAAAAAGGGGAAGCATCTACGTATGGCATGGATTGACTACAAAAAAACATTGTCAGTGTCCCACATCCATGGATAAAAGAGTGTTTAAAAAGGTATAAAATACACCCTACAATGATAAACTACATCACAGCGACCATGAAACCGTGGTAAACTCACTTTGCAGTTAAGCCATGATAAAGGACAAATATTTATTTCAGGGATAAAAAATACAAAGGGAGATATTCCAGGGTGACTCTCTATCACCACTACTATTTCGCCTTGCCCTTAACCCATTAAGCTGTCTGGTAACAGATTAGGCCATGGCCATAATTTGGCTCCCAGAAAGCAACAAAGTGTAAAAACGTCTCATCTTCTGTTTGTCCATGGTTTACAACTGTACAGCTCATCAGATGAGGAACTGAAAGCACAGCTTCAAGTAGTTAAAACTTTTTCAGATGATATAAGAATGTCATTTGGTCTTGATAAATGTGCAAAGGCATCATTTAAAGCAGGAAAGCTGCAGCACCAAGAAAACATCAGTTTAGGATAAGAATGTGATATAAAAGAACTTGAGCAAGAGGGAGCATATAAATATTTGGGAACTGATGAAGGATCAACAATAAAACATGAACAAATGTGAATAAAACTTAGTATAGAATGTTTTAAAAGACTTAAATTAATCCTGAAAACAGCATTGATATCTAGGAACAAAAGTCAAGCTATAAACCAATTTGCTGTTCCTGTCCTAACTTACAGTTTTGTAGTAATTGACTGACCCATGTACTTTGGTATCTGAATAGATCCAAACAACAAACAGCTTATTGTCATGGATCTGGAAACAATACTTCAAGGGCTCTGTGCCGATAAAAATGATATTGGTGTTTTTGGCATATCTACCCAGAATGGGATTCCACAACAAACGGATCCAGTTCATGGCTGCAGTATTGCTTTTCATAAACTTAGTAAAAGTGTGAAAAGTTTGAGAACAAATATATGACATTTGAGGCTTGCTAAGGCCTATTTAAACAAGGAAATAACCCCCAGGCATCTGACAATGAAGATCCAACCTTTAGTAAGTAAGATTGATGAAACCTTGACCAATGAATGGTTTCAGGCCCAACAACAGGCATCTATGAACTTTGTTCGAATCTTAAGCTCTTATTATGAATGAACCATTGAAACTAATATCAAAGAGGTTAGCGACCTGTGTGGGGAAGTCAAAACTTATGAGGGACATTCACAATTCTCTATATGCCTTAACAAGCTGTCAAAAGAACTTCTTGTGTTTGAAAAACAAATTAAGGATAAAAATAAAAAAAATAAAAAAATTAACAGGGATTTAACCGATTAACAAAGAGGATGACCTTTTGACACTACTAAAAATGTCAGATTTATGGATACCAGACAGAGCTTGGGCAGGAACAAAAAAAGACCCAGATCAATACTGAAGGGGTCCCACATATATGGTAGTACATCAGTGGATGACTGCTCCACTACAGACACTGAAGGGGCCAACACTATGGAATCCCCGGTTTCCAAAAAATCTAAAAATCAGACCCACCCTTTAAACGCATTAGGCTGAGGGGTGAGAGAAAACATAGAAGGTACAAAGACAGATACAATCGAGGGCCTTTTACAAACATTTATGGGACAATAGATTGTAACATTTTGAACATTTCCAAATCTGTTTTAACAGATGATCAAAAGAAACTTTTGAATAAAAGTCTGAACTTTGTTCCTGGGTTTTTTGTGGATGAATCAGATATAGTGAATGATATTAACGACTTTTGTCGTAGGATTAACCTTAAATTTTTCTTTGGGTCTAGATCAAACTCTCAAAAATCTAATGAATTCAAATTTCACAAATCTAATTTTGTCCCACCCATGAACCGAAATGTAGCTATTTTCCAACAGGCAGTACTTAGGGACATACATTTTAAGCTAGATCAGTTTGTCCCTCTTAAACACAATTTATCTACCAATGAACAACAGGCATTGCAACAACTAAGAGACAACAAAAACATTGTCATTACCCAGGCTGACAAGGGTGGGGCCATAGTTATCATGGACACAGATTATTAACTGGGGGAGGGAAATGGACAATTGTCCAACCCTTCCCATTACATGAAGATGCCTATTGACCCCATACCGAACTTCAAGCGGGAAATTGATGATTTCTTTGATCTGGCTGTCTCAGAGGGTATCATTTCTGATATGGTGAAGACACATCTTATGGTAAATGATCCTCAGAAACAAACATTATATCTTTTGCCCAAGATACATAAATGCCTTAGTAAACCCCCTGGAAGACCGATTGTTTCAGGTATGGGTTCTTTGACCGAACCACTATCTGAGTTCCTAACATTGTACCTCAAACCACTTCTTGGCTTTATTCATGCCAAAATACAGGACACCACACAATTTTTACAAATAATTTCTGACAGTCAACTGGAACCTGACTGGCTGTTATGCACTATGGATGTCAAAGCCTTATACACCAATATACCACACTGGGCTGGATTGGAAGCCCTTAATTTTTGGCTAGAAAAAGCCCAACTATATCCGGTGGGCTTCAACACACTTTTGATTTGTATGGCAGAGCATGTCCTGAACAAAAATGTATTCCACTTTCAGGGTGAATGTTATTGGCAACTCAAAGGTATTGCTATGGGAGCTTCCTTTGCTCCCATATATGCAGACCTTTACATGGAATATATTGAGGAGCACCTTATTTATGATTCTACACATAACTTATATCTTCAGGAACTGGATATTTGGCGTAGGTATCTGGATGATTGTTGGTTGGTTTGGCGTTCGGATGAGGAGTATATCGCAGAATTTGTATTGTATCTAAATCAGAACAAATGGGGCATTGAATTCAGTTTAACCTGCAATTGGTCTGAGATCAATTTTTTTGGATGTCACCATAACTTGGAATCCAGATGATACTTTACAAAGCAAAACATTTCGCAAATATCTCCAATATAACAACCTATTACATGCCACTAGCATGCATCCCAACCACATCATTTGAAACATATCCAAATCTCAGTTCCTCAGGTTTCACAGAATTTGTTCCTCAGAAAATGAATATGAAGAATCCCAACAAGTTCTGGTTAATAGGTTCAGAGCTAGGGGATAGAATGAGCCTGACATCCAGGGTGCTCGACAAGTTGCCTCCAACTCAACCAGAACCTCACTTCTCACATATCTTGATAAAACCCATACTGAACAGGATCATTCCATCCATTTCATTACCATATTGGATGGAACATCAGTTTAATCAGAAATGCTATGTCTAAGCATTGGAACATTCTTACCGCTAATGATGAACTTACACCTTTGATTGGTGATACTTGTAAGTATGGATATAGAAGAGGTAGGACACTAGGTTCCTTTTTTTCTCACTTAAAAAGAGTTAGCTCGGCTGGAGCTATACTTCATCAATTAAGCATGACAGGTGATAGATTATGGGACACTTACAATTGTGGTCATTGTTCATCGTGTTCATTTATTTTCACATCCAAACAGTTTACCAGCAAAAACACTGACAGGATATATGATATCAAATTTTTTGGTAACTGCAACAGCGATTGGGTGGTGTATCTTGCAACATGCACATGTGGTTCTTTTTATGTTTGACAAACATCAAGACCACTTTGTCTGCGTATTGCAGAGCATTGTAGTGACATATGGAGCTAGAGAGAGACCAATGCTCTATATAGACATTGTTTACACCACAACTCAGCCAGATTCCAGTTCACCATTATTCATAGGATTCTTGGTGACAGATCCAATAAACAAGGTTGGCACTCAATCCTTACAAAAAAAGAGAAGTATTGGATCATAAAACTGGGTGTTTTGTTTTCACCTGGTTTGAATTACCATCTGTAAAGTTATGTGTTTTATTTCTATTTTTATTTGTTCTTAGTAACTATGGTTACTACTCAAATCACATATACTGTCATTAATAATGTAAATATAGTGAAAGTTTTGAAGCATGAGGAGAATAAATCTAAGATGACTTTCTTTTTTAGTCAAGCAGAGGCCTATTGACATCAAGTGGGAATGGAAATCAACCAGAAATGAGAAAGAGAGACTTTTTGCTGATTATAAGTACCTTGTTGGCTTTTTCTTGATTACTTTTGCTAACCACACTTTTAAAGCCATTTTATAGTGGTCCTGCTGTTATTTCTGTTGCATACTTCTGTTTAAATTATTTTACTGTTTGTGCATTTTATTTCTGCTTATATTTAAAATTTTAAATTGCATTTACTGTTGCAGGCTACACACTCAAGTGTGATAGCCTTTTCTGTGCATATTTACTCTTAAATTGCATTTTTCTGTTTAATTCTACTTTAAAAAACAAAAAACAAAAAAAACACTATTTGCTTGTTTCCCACCTTTTTCCCATACTAGAATAGTCTGGACCCCAGATTTGCTGGTTTCAGGACTTTATTTTGTGTTTCTGAGTTGTCCAGATCTTGCTGTGGTAGAGGGAAGTCTTTTTGCTCATCAATGGGAGTGGTAAGCATTAAGCAGCCTATCTGTCACAAGAGGAGTGGTTTACAGCTCTGAAATTGTATCTTATTGGCCGTTTGGGGCTGATTTTTATCCTTTTCAACTTTCTGCCTTAAAAACCCGTGTTTGCATGGGTTTGCACTTGCTTTAGCTCAGCAGATC
Organism: Protopterus annectens; assembly: GCF_019279795.1. Classification (NCBI taxonomy): domain Eukaryota; kingdom Metazoa; phylum Chordata; order Ceratodontiformes; family Protopteridae; genus Protopterus; species Protopterus annectens. The sequence continues at coordinate 787,839,169 of NC_056744.1, forward strand.
CTGTTTGGGCATCCTGCAGACTACTACAGCACCAGAAATGAAAAAGAGAGACTTTTTGCTGATTGTAAGTACCTTTCTGGCTTTTTCTTGATTATTTTTGCTAACTGCACTTTCAAAGCCATTTTATAGTGGTCCTGCTGTTATTTAGGTTGCATTTTACTGTTTAAATCATTTTACTGTTTGTGCACTTTATTTCTGCTTAAATTTAAAAATTTAAACTGCATTTACTGTTGTAGGCTACACACTCAAGTGCGATAGCCTTTTCTGTGCATATTTACTGTTAAATTACATTTTTCTGTTTAATTCTACTTTAAAAAACAAAAAAAATACTATCTGTTTGCTCGTTTCCCACCTTTTTCCTATACTAGAATAGTCCAGATCCCAGATTTTCTGGTTTCAGGACTTTATTTTGTGTTTCTGAGTTCTCCATACCTTGCTGTGGTAGACGGAAGTCTTTCTGCTTATCAGTGGGAGTGGTAAGCACTGAGCAGCCTATCTGTCACAAGAGGAGTGGTTTACAGCTATGAAATTGTACATTAGTGGCCATTTGGGGTTGATTTCTATACTTTTCATCTTTCTGCCTTAAAACCGATGTTCCCGCAGGTTTGTGGGAGTTTGCGCATCACGCAACGCTGCTTACCTAGGGTTAAACAATTCCCGGTGCCAGAAATTCTTCTCCTCAAAATTTCCCTTAGAACTAGCCAGTTTTCTAGTTTCAGCACTCAAAACTGTTTCTTTGTGCTCAGCACTTGCTCAAAACTCATTGTAAGCACTAAATAACCTACAAATTACTACAACACTCATCTTTCCTCGCTTGCCAAGAGGAAAACAGTTCTTAGTACTTAAGTTAATAAACACCTATCCAGGCATGTCTAAAGGTCAGCTCCCGGTGTTTTCTCCTATCTACCTGATGAATCTGGGCATCTTGGGGCAATGTAGCAATTGCTTCATGTACACTGACAACCCTATCCTCCTACCACCCACCACTACAACTTGTGAGAGATGCACTTATATAGCCAAACTGGAAGCCAAGCTCTCTCCAGCCAAGACTGGACTAAACAGTCAAGAGGAAAAGGTAAACACCTGCACCACACCATACTCAACACATAGTCCTTCAAAACCTACACCACCAAAACCCACACATAGAAACACAAAACACACACCTACATTCACAGAGGCTCTCAATAAAAATATGCCTAAGCAACAGAGACCTCCAAAGCTGAAATGCAAGCAACCACCACCTCCCAACACTATCCAAATAACACATAGCCCACAAAATCAGGGTGCCACTCAACCTCAGCACATAAGGCATAACAGCGTACCTAACACACTAGTCATAGGTGAATCAATAGTCAGGCACACTGATGTCCCACTCATCAGGCTAAACAAGAAGAAAGTTACTGTCATCTTCCTGTTAGGTGCCAGGATCTGCCACATAATGCATGCACTCAGGTCACTCCACAATAAGTATAAAAATGACTCTGTCATTGTCCATGTTGGTGTGAATGACCTGAGATGTACCACCCTGGAATACATGAAAAGAGACTTGGAGGAGCTCTCTGATCTTGTAGCCCAGACAGGTATGACCCTAACTCTGAGTAGCATCCTGCCATCACCCAGAATGATACCACAGTACAAGGACAAAATGATTGACTTCAATAATTGGCTAAGCTTCTGGTGTCATTCTAAAGGGATCCAGTATCTGTCTGCCTGGGATGACATGATTGACAGACCATGATGCTTTGCCAGAGATGGCCTGCACCTGTCACCCCTGGGATTCTGGATAATGGCTAAGGCTTTTGCCACCCCTATAGTGCCTTTTTTAGGCAGGGTTCAAATGACAAATTCATCACCATAACAGGTACAGGCAAGCAAAATCTGAGGGTAATGCTACTCAATGCTAGACGTCTATACCTCAAAATGCACTCACTCAAGGCACTTCTTTAGAGACCCGATTTAAGGGTCCAGAGAGCACCTCTGCAATACCAGGCTATAATTCATACCACACCTTTTGGCCATCTAACCTGGACCAAAACACTAAAGGTGAAGGTGTGTCCATATTCATTAAGCATATCCACACCTCCAGGCTAGTTACTCAACACACTGCATCCGGAATTATCCAAGTGCAACTAACACTGGGCAAGACTGCAATCCAGGTTGTAGCTTGTTACAGATCCCCCACCATGCCCCAGGATTCCCACTCCTCATTTCTTGATATACTGTAAAATATTAAGGTACAACCCAGTACCCTAATAATGGGTGATTTCAACTACCCCACCATCAACTGGGAAAACTATTCATGTACTAACTCATTTGCTCAACGTTTTTGGGAATTCATAAATTCTAACACCTTGGATCAGCTTGTCCTTACCCCCACCATGGGCACCAATATCCTGGACTTGGTCATTACCAGTATGGGTAATCAGTGTTCCATGCCAGAAGTCAACTCCTCGGTGGTCAGCTCAGACCACAAGCTAATCATCCTAGACATCCATATCCTGCCCCTACCCCCCACTAAGGAAACCACTATAAAAAACTTCTCCAAAGCCAACTTCATGCTTTTTAAGACAGAAGTGGCAAACTTCACAACACCTATGCAGACAGAAAATAGAGGTATGACTGCTAAATCTTATACAAATGCACTGCATAAGCACATACACGAGTGCATGGATCGTGCCATCCCCAACAGAACCAAGATGCTATCCTCCAAAAAAAGGAAGCCAATCTGGTGGCCCCCTCCCATAAACAAACTCTACAACAGGAAGAAGAAACTGTTGCAAAAAATAATAAAATCCCATGATTGGAGGAACTCCCTGGTCAGCCTCAGTAAGAAGCTGAGATCCCTCATAAAATCCTCCAAAGCTAGTTACAAAAATAAAATCAACACTGATTCTAAAGACAACCACAAAGCATTCTATAGTTATGTCAAGAGTCTCAATGACAACACTCAGATCTGCTCTGAGCTACAGCACAATGGCACTAAATATACAGAACCAACTGATATTGCCAGCATCCTGGCAGATAGGTTCAATGCCAACTTTACCCCCCCCCCCCACTCTCCAAAGGGCCCATCTCAATACCAGGAGAATTCAAAGCCCCTGTAATCATGGACACACAAGTAAAGACTGCACTCTCCAAAGCCAAAAACACAGCATACATGGGACTAGACAACATCCCAGGCTGCGTTCTGTACAAACTACAGAATGAACTGGCACCCCATCTAAATACCATGTTCAATCATAGCCTCACTTTAGGCGTTGTGCGTACTGAATGGTGCACAGCAATGGTTATCCCACTCCACAAAGGAGGTGCCACCACAGACCCTGGGAACTATCACGTGACGAGCCTGGTCTGCAAGGCCATGTAACGTATCATCTTGGAGCTTATAAATAAGGACATAGGCAATATCCAAACTCTGGACCCCACTAAGTTTGGATTTGTAAAAGGTAGATCATGTCTCCTAAATCTGATTGACTTCTTCAAAGCAGTCACCAGAGCAGTGGATGAGGGTAAGATGGTGCACACCGCCTATCTTGACCTCGCCAAGGCATTCATCACCATCCCCCACTCTGGAATTATAGATAAACTCACTAAACTGGGCATAAATCTCTATGCCACAAGATGGGTGGCCAACTGGCTCACTGACAAAACCCACACAGTGAAAGTAGCTGACTCCAAATCTGACTTCAGACCAGTGACAAGTGGAGTACAACAGGGTTCAGTCCTGGGTCCTCTCCTGTTTGACATCTACTTCTCTGAAGTTCAGGATAACACAGACGGTCTTTGGCTAACGAAGTTCACAGATGACTGCAAACTAGGAGGCATAATAGAATCGCCTAATGATGTGGACATTCTACAAAGAGGCCTCACTGAGACAGATGCTTGTTGTCAAAGTCATGGCCTCAAGCTCAATGCCAAGAAGTGTATTGTCATCCCCTTTGGGAAAAACTCTGTACTCATGAACTACCACATAGGTGGTAGCCTACTAAATACCAAAAGTGTGATAAGAGACCTTGGGACACAGGTGGACAGTAGTCTCTCCTTTGATAATCACATCACCACAGTAGTCGGGAAATCCTTCTACGTGGCACACCTCATCACAAAGGGATTCTCCTCCAGAAAAAAGGTCATTGTTCCTCTCTACTCATCCCTCACCAGACCCATTATAGAGTACAATGCCCCATTTGGCATGTACCTCACAAGACATCTACAGCAATTGGAAAGGCCACAGAAATACCTCACTAAGAGGATTACCAGCCTCAAACAGATGCCATATGCAGACCATCTCAAAAAACTCCAGCTCTACTCCGTTGCATATCGCCTAGTCAGAGGTGATCTCTGCCTAACATACAAAGCTATGTAAAACCCAGAGCTGTTGGACATGTTCCACGTAAAGAAATCCCAATCCCTCTGAGTTGCATGCTCTAGGGACCTAAACCTTGTCACTACAATAAACAGAACATGCTGGAGGGATAGATTCCTTTCCCAGAGACTTTCCATACTCTGGAACAAACTACTCATCCATGTCAAACAAAGCTCCTCACTAGCCCTCTTTAAGAAAAATCTTGACGATTGGGTGGGAAATAGGAAATTCACCCCAGGGATCACTTCTGTGGCTCTGCTTGACAGGGGCACAGGAAAATAATTTTCTTGGGTGGTGAAAGCCAGGAAACCTTTTTAGCTAGGCTTATACAGGCCCCAGGACTGATAGTCTACTACATATGAACCTATGAACCTATGAAGCCAGAAGTAGATAAAAAATCAGGCAGCAATTGAATGTGTCAAAAAACAAAAGAAAGAATATAAGGTGAAGGATCAGATGAGAAGGCAAGAAATGTGGAAAATGCATAAATATAGTTGCAAATACAGAAAACTCCTGGAAGAACCTCATGTTGATCAGGATCTAATGCAGGAATTGTTAAGGAGAGGTGAATTCAAACCAAAAAATGAAAGGTTAATATTGGCGGCCCAAGATAGTGGGCTACATACATGTTGGTTTGCAAAGTCCATTGATCATGGGGAAAAACGACAAATGTAAGTTTTGTAAAACAGAAATGGAAACAGTCACAGACCTTGTTGCTGGGTGATATACTAATGGCAGAAGGACTGTATACTGAAAGGCATAATAATGTGGCAAGACTGTTGCACTGGGGATTGTGCAACATTATAATATTGAAGTAGCTGAAAAACTGGAAACATGAGACTCAAAGTATCACAGAAAATGATGATGTCTACATCACATGGGATCACCCATTACCAGTTCAAAAGATAGATGCGAGAAAACCAGATATAGTGGTCCATAAAAAGAAGACAAAAGTAGCAGTGATCACTGAAATTGTTATACCCAGTGACTACAGTGACTTGTGTACAGAGATATAAAGTCATAAAATATCAGGATTTGTAGGCAGAAATGAGAGCAATGTGGGAAAAAGATAACCAAGCAGTTCCAGTAGTAGTAGTAGTAGTAGTAGTAGCAATGGGTCTTACAGAAAACAATCTACAATCATATTTAGATATGTTACCAATACATGTAACTCTGTGTGAATTGCAGAAGAAGTCATTACTGGGCACATTGTGGTGCTGTGAAGAGCACTTCTGGCTGACATGAAAGATTGAAACAATACTAATTTCATGAAGTTTAATCATACTTTGACTTAGAAATGGGGTCCATTCCCATCATGGTATTAGAAACCCAAAAGATTTGGAGAAATTAAAAAGAATAAGATGTTACTACTATTGATCACATTGAAAACAGCTGGAAATTATGAGTATGCTGAGGAGCTTTAACTGTGCTGGCAGCTGAAATGTTGCATTTAAGTTATGTTCCTCTTGAGAGACATGTTACTGTTTCAAAATCATTTCTACATTTTTTATTTTATTCTTGGAACTTGATATTTGTATACAGTAATCTTTTCATTTTTGTGGATTTATCAAATACATAATGAGTATTTGGGTTCCTATTATATAATCAAAGTCGCATTCCTTTGAATGCGTCTTGATCGAACTTGAAAGCATGAAACAGCAAAATAGCAAAACGGCATATAAGCAATTTCTTTCCCTACTACTTTGCCATTTTCCTCACTGTAGTGCAATCTCAGAGTTGGCATATTTAAGTAGGGGGTGGGGGCAATGCCCCCCACTTTATGTAATGTTTTGAAGTGTTTATTTGTTTATTTATTTTTTGTGGAATGGCGAAAAAAAATCGCTTTTCCAAGTGTTCAGGATTGTAAGCTTTCGCTTACGTGGGGTCAATAAATCACTGATTTAATATAGAACCGAGTATTTTCATGTAAATACTACAAAGGACATATATACAATATCAGTTCTATAAAATGTAAAATTGACTTGATAAACATTTATTCTTTCATTTTCTGATGCTTGTTCTATCTCAGTCAAACCTCAGTCAGTAGAGGCAAAAGCTATCATTCTAAGCAATAAATTGGTACCACTTTACAGCAAATTCTGAAAGGGATGCCAGTTTTTTACAGTACACACACACTCACACACACACACACACACACACACACACACACACACACACACACACACACCATACCTCCCAACTGTACCGAATTGCTCAGTTTTTAATGAGTTTTGGGGTCCAAATGATGGAGTGCCATGATTCCCAAGTAGCACCCCTTCATTTCCGATTTTTTTCCAGCTTTTTGTTTTTGAAATTTTTTTTCCACACTTTTGAGCTGACATCATCCTGTGCGTGATGACGTCAGCTCCACCAGCCTGGAGGAATTGAGCTCAAGGGCTCACATCCATACATTTCAAGCTGTTTGAATGCAGATGCAAGGAAGTTTTGGATCTATCTGCAAATCAACTGCTGCTGCGAGATAATGGGACTGCATGGCTCTATCTGCAGAAATGAGAATGGAGTTGTTTATTTCTGCAAGGAGTTTTGGGACTGCATGGCTCTGCAGAAATGAGAACAGAGTTTATTTCTGCAAGGGGTGAGTGAACTGCATGGATGGAGTTTATTTCCTGCTAGTGAACGGAGGTTTTGAAGGTGTGTGTGTGTGTGTGTGTGTGTGTGTGTGTGTGTGTGTGTGTGTGTGTGTGTGTGTGTGTGTGTGTGTGTGTGTGTGTGTGTGTAAATCCCCCCAAAAGCATACACCTGGTGGCTAGAGGTACTCAGGCTCAAACCCTGTACTTTGGGTACAGGTAAAAAGAGCCTAAAATCCCTAGCCACCACCACTTGTGAGTTTTTCTTCTGTTCCTCATTAAAAAAAACACACTGAAGGACTAAATTCACTAAATACTCTTCTGACAGGTATTTGAATTTCAGACTTTATATTCTTCAGAAAATAAGTGGAAACATAAAACCTTTTATTCTACCAATTTTCTAAGTTTATAAAATCAGTATTTGAAATTTGTCCCCATTTTAGGTCTGTATTCCCCCATTATTGACTTTTCCAGGTTTTTTGTGCTAAGATGTTGACAGCTATGGTGAGAAGTGAGAACTGAATTCTGTATTCCCCCATTATTGGCTTTGTCCAGGTTTTTTGTGCTAAGATGTTGAGAGCTATGGTGAGAAATGAGGACTGAATTCACTAAATGATAACCATTTAAGTTTCAGTCTTCCTGTCTTTCAGGAGACTGCTGATTTGGCTTAGTGGTGTGTTGTTCTGACTATAGTGAACAGGGTCCTGGGTTCAAGACTTGCCAGTGAAATTAATGGTGGTACCACATTTTATTCAAGCAAGTTTTCAAATTTATACAAGAAATGTTTAAAATGTGTCCCTGGGTTTTTGGTCTTTTGCCCCCCCCCTCATTAAAAAAAAACTGAAATTGAAAATAAGTGCGAGAAGTTATACAAGATGCATATGGAATACACTACTGTCATTCTATGTATGTGTAATATATATATATATATATATATATATATATATATATATATATATATATATATATATATGTGTGTGTGTGTGTGTGTGTGTGTGTGTGTGTGTGTGTGTGTGTGTGTGTGTGTGTGTGTAAGTAGACTTTTATCATGGAAATGTTCTGCATAGGGCAGTTTTGTCATTATTGGTTCATGCAGTTTGTTTCATTGCGTACTGGAAAAATGTTTAAACAATACATTTAAAATGTACTCCAACTTAAATCTAACAAGTGTGCTGTATTATACAAGGATTATAATTTAATAAAGTCAGGAAGGTGTATCAAGGAAAAGAACACATGTATATTTCTTGTTTTGTGTGCAAGGGGCCAATGATTTCATAACAGCCCAAAGGTAATCTTTATCCACCACTGGCCAGATGCATTTTCTTTGGATGTGATGTGGGTTTCAATGCTGTTTCAATGAATGTGAGTTTCAAGGGCAGAGAAGTTTTAATGCCAAGTCCATTTTCATTGTGAGACAGTATTGCTTTGTTTAGCAGATATCTATTAGTGTTTGTGCATTGTGACATAAAATGTAAAAATAAAATCCAAATAATCATTGTAGAAGTAAAGCAGTATGGACACATTAGTGTTTATGGTAAATGGATGAAATAGCCAGGTAATGGGGCATTGAAATGGCTGCAGGGGGACTCTGATGATATATTTTTGTTCTGTTCTTCAGTTTGCATTTGAAAGTTGTTATCCCACAATTCCATTGGAGTGGGTGGGGTTATGTAGTTATGTATGCAAATTTTACGATAATCGGCATACAGATTTGTACCTATATTTCATGGGCCTTGTCCAGATTTTTGATATTTCCAGGTTGAGAGGTATGATATACACACACACACACACACACACACACACACACACACACACACACACACACACACACACTCTTTCTCTCTGTATGCACTCCTTCAAACCATTTGTGGGGGTCACTGCATCTGCTTATCAACATATCTTTGAGATGCAGGAGAAAACTAGACACCATTATGAAATCCTATACTGTATAGACACCCATGATACTTGGGATACAAATGAGTTTGGGGTACATGGCAAGCCTTGTATAGACCCTAGTGGTCATTATCCTGGTCACAATATAAGAACCTATACAAACACAGGGAGGACCTGCAGACTCCACAAAGAAAGTGCGCCAGCTATGATCCAAACTAAGCTTCACTGCATATATCTTCTGTTATTGATGAAGCTGGGTAATAAAAGGAACCAAAAATATATAGACAAATGAACTTGATTCACAGTGTTTAGAAGCAAACTCTTCCATTTACTGGAAATCTAAGCCATAATGAGCAGCTGAATGTGATCAGATTCATCTAAAAAAGTAATCTCCGTGGTATCCCCAAAGTCTCAAACAACCCACTAAACACATATAGTGGGTACAAAAACAAAACAGTGTAAGAAACTTCTCTATGTGGAAGATTTTCAATCCATATATATCTAGTTAATCACTGTATATTAATCAGATCAGATAATGGTACAGAAGTAGCCAACTTAAACTCATTCTACGTCAAAAAATTATAAAAAATATAATTTTAAATATTATACAGAATTACTAAGTATTCAAAAGTAATCCAAGCAGGGTAGTCTGTTTCCAATTAAAAATCCTTTATTAAGCACACAGAAAAGTGATCCAAGTAAAACAAAAGTAACAGAATTATTATTTTTGTTTTACTTGGATCACTTGTCTGTGTGCTTAATAAAGGATTTTTGACTAGAAACAGACTGTCTACCCTGCTTTGATTACTTTTGAATACTTAGTAATTCTGTATAATATTTCAAATTATATTTTTTATTATTTTTTTACTTAAGATGAGTTCAAGTTTGCTACTACACTTCTACTACCATTATCTGGTACATGTGTCTGATGTTTTAGATCTAACCACGCCTTCTAAGATATGTTTATCTGGAGTCAAAGAAAAATGTGAAGAGGCTACAAGGCTATCTATTATGTTCTATCATGATGTGATATAGACTGAGAACACATTATGTGAAAATGGTGAAAATATGTTCACTTGCATAGATTTGATCTTAAATATTTTGCAATAAGCTTGATACTTTGTAATTTATATACATCGCTAATATTCCAGTACGTTTATTAGTAATTCACTAGCAATAAAATATTTCTTGTGGACAAAACTTAAAATTTGCAAATAACATCTTAATAAACCAGAATTAAGGGAATTATATAATTAATATAAGCTTACTGCTGCGGTAGCATTTTCGCCTCACAGTAAGACGCTGTCCGGTTCGATTCTCAGCTAGAGCGTCATCTGCATGGAGACATACGTGAATGGGTGTACCTTCGTTGAAGGTTGTGCATTAGGGCTGGTAACTCGGCACGTAAAAATCAGCTACCAATCATTAGCGGACCGAAGTTCCGCTGTGCCGACCCCTAACCAGGAAAAGCCGAAAAACACAACAACATAAGCTTACCGAATGGAATGACTATATAAAGCAATTATTAAATACACTTATTAATGAACAAATTGTTTTCATCTTAACTTAATATTCTAGTCTGAGCTATTCAGTTTTTTGTCAGAATGTTTTTTCAAAATAAAGCATATTCATGTTATAAAAATTGATCTACCACAAGTGATCATGTGCTAGGAGCTCACATCATACTTTCGAGTTCCACTTGCTCTAATGGGTAAGTGCACTAATTCCTGCTAGCTGAGTCCTAATGAATTACCTAGTCCTCCCACCTCCTGACCCTACTGAACTGCATATTCCTTCCAGAACTTAAACTCTAACCCTAAAACTCTCACCTGGTCTGTAACAGCATATGCCAAAGTTTGAACAGATATTGCTGAGGCAGAGTAGGACATGAAAATTCCTGCAGGATCATTATCAGATTCTGATGGTACATTTTGCATTTTCTTGAATGTCCTGTAGCATTTCTATGTGGCTGTCATGTGTGTGGCCAGGCATACACCATATGTAAAATGGCATACTCTTTCTAAATATAATTTATTTATTATCTATTATTCATTTTGTGAAATAAGAAGTCCTACGATTTAATTTTAAAGGCATATTTATCAAGGTACATCATTATACATAAGCTACAAGAATTTTTTTTATTTAAGTCTGATTTTTTCAGGAAGTTTTGTTTTGTTAATGAAAAGGTATACTTTCAAGAAATGTGAACCATCTGGGGGAATAGATCTTAACTACTTTGCTCAAGAATTCTGGACAAACCAGAAATAATAGGGGGACAAAAGACCAAAATCAGGAAGAGTTTTAAATATAATTTATTTAAAAAGTGAATAGAACAACATGCTCTGCATCAATATGCATTACTGCAGTTTTGAACAATAAGAAAAATGAAACTTTAATGTCTCATGTTATTATCTGACTGTATTCCTGTGTGATTTACCAAAAAATCCAAAATTGTACAAGTGACAGGGCAAAAATACATATATATGGCAAAATCAAAGGCATTCTGCAAAATCAGGGACATTAGAAAGGTACCGTCCAGGTTTTGGGGGACAGTAGTAGAAGAATTTATAGCATCAAGAAGCTGATGTACACCTCAAAAAATCCTGTCTGTGCTGCTAGTGTGAACTATTCACCTTTAATTAGGAAAGTACTTTATGATACCCACCCTTTTAAGTCTGCGTGCTTCTCTATTCACGTAGAACTAAGTGGTAAGTTTCAGAATAAAATAATGTCTTGAACTTTGTAAAGTGGGAATCATGTCAGTCAGTTAATTCACTTTAATGGAAACTGAATTCGCTGAAAAATTCTCACCAAACCACCTTTTAGTGAACCTCATAAACAATTTGTTTTTGCAAGGGATGTTGGCTAATCCACTTGCACCACATCATGTGGGAGGACATCCTCACATCCTCAAACCTTTATATAGTTACTCTATAGTTGCACAACAATGCAACAAAGAGAAAATTATACTGTTGCGAAAAAATGTTTTTGCACTTTAAGTCAGTCTTTCATCATCTGTAGTTAAGGCTAATAAAGAATACTGATAGATTTGATGAAATAGTTATTATGTGTACTAGAGTTTCAACAATGTGAGAAATATGTGCTTTATAATGATGGTGAAAATCACTGACTCAAAGTTGCCCTTTTGATGGCAGTAGATAACTTCCGTAGTTTGGCAATTTCTTCTGATAAGGTAAATAGCAAGGCAAAGCTAGACATGCTGCAATTCTAACTTCCTAATAAACACCAAAGTCTGAATGTAGCATGGACTGAAGAAATTGGCAATGGACATTTAATGATAATTAGATTTACTACTGTGAGTGCAAAAAGTATTATTTAATTATTGAATGTTATTCCAAGATGATGCTGGTTCCCATCCTTTATTACAGTACTCTGATGTTTCATGACAGATGTGACACAGGTATGAAGTGTTACAATGGACATATACATACATATGCATGTTACACATTGTGTAAAAGTAACACCTCTGTCAACTGTAGTACTGCTCATGGAAAATGGTTGTGAAGTGTAGCAACACAATTTATAAAATTGTTTCAAGTTCTTTGCATTATGACTACATTATCATTTTTCAAAATAAGAAGTAGTGGTAGGCAAAAATTGTGAATATGTCTTGTGAAAATTCCGCAGCACCTGCAAGGAAATTGTTAAATCACCAATGGACTGATAAGGCCTCTATCACTTGGGAAGCACATAATATAAAATAACAGATCAGTCTCATTTACACCAGAATAAATGCATATTGATATATAATAATTTGCAGCATGAAAATGATCAATAATTTTGCTGAGACTTTTGGTCTTAATTGTATTTTCCATAATGAATCAATGAACAGTAAAATAGTTTAAAAATCAAAATTTCTACTGGTTAAGACTGTGTTATCTTATAATAAACATGAACTGATTTTCTAATAGAAGGGATACATTTCTGGGACTGTGTAATAGCTTTTTTTTTTTTTTTTGCTCTGTGCCAACTAAGTTCATGGTTCATGGGATTGATGTTTACATATTACTACAGTTTGCATCAGCATTTCAGTAGTTGCAGGAATTATGTAAGCTACTTGGCAAGGACTCAAAGACATTTGGAAGGGGAATCACTCAATATTTAAAAAAAAGGTATATTATTATTTTTTTTTTTTTAGGTACTTTGGGTATAATCAACATAATTATATGACATTGAGTATGACACAATACTTTTTTTATTTGCTTTTTCATTCATCATATAATCATTGAAATAATCCTACAATTGTACTTTTCAAATGATAATGATAATTAAAACAAATTGAAAAAGAAAAGATCTACTGACCATGAACAAACACAATATGAGTATGTATTAAAAAAGTCAGCACAGTCATTTTGTGCAGAGTGCGCAGTTGTATATTTCTGACATATTATTTATTCTAAGCCTATATATATAACTCGACTACTCACTCACTACAATACTCCAGGTAACTCAAAAAGGTTTTTTAAAAGAAAAAGAAAAAAAAGAGTCCTGGGTCAAAAAATAAAATATGAAAGTAGATACAAAAGCAGTTGCGAAGTGTGGTTTACGATAATAATATATGTGTGGTGGTTGAGAATGTGTAGTTGCAATAATATGTAAAATAAAAAAAAAAAAAAAAAAACAGATAACTACTATAATACTTATAGTATATATATATATATATATATATATATATATATATATATATATATATTACTGTACCAGTGCACCGTTCGGTAGGGACAAAGCCTGAGATGAGGCTGTAATTGAACAGGGCACACATGTGAGGTTGCCAGTTCACTCTGTAGTTCATGTAGAATACAGCCAGGGATATTGTCAGGTCCCATAGAAGCTGTATTCTTGGTCTTGGACAGTGCTGTTTTAACCTGTGCAGCAGTAATACTGGGTGCCTGGCAATCTACTGGTATTGTGATTGGTCCTTTGGGGGGGAAGAGAGGGGTAAAGTTAGCACTGAATCTGTTGGCCAGTATACTGGCAATATCTGTTGGCTCGATATAGGAGGTACCATTGTGCAGTAGCTCAGAGCAAATCTGGATACTGCCGTGGAGATTCTTTACATAACTATAGAAGGTCTTGTGGTTGTCTTTACTATCTGCTGCAATTCTGTTTTCATATCTAGCTTTAGAGGATTTGATGATGGATCTCAACTTTTTGTTGAGGCTGATAAGGGAGTTTTACCAGTCTTGGGACTTCACCTTATTCCGCATCAGTTTCCTCCTTTTGTTGTAGAGTTTGTTTATGGCAGGGGACCACCAGATTGGCTTCCTTATTTTGGAGGTGAGCATCTTGGTTCTATTAGGTATGGCAAGATCCATGCATTTGTGTATGTGCTCATACAGTGCACTGGTGTATGATTCTGTGGTCATTCAACTATTCTCCATTTGCATGGGTGCCATGAAGTTAGCCACCTCTGTTTTTAGGAGCCCAAAGTTAGCTTTGGAGAAGTTTTTCACGGAGGTTACCTTTGTGGGGGTGGGGGACAGAGGGATGTGGATTTACATGGCTATTAGTTTGTGGTTGTATCTAACCAGGGAAGAGCTGACTACTGGTGTAGAGCAACAGTCGCCTATGTTAGTAATGAACAGGTCAAGGATGCTGCTACCTCTAGTGGGGGTAAGAATGAGCTGGTCCAGGGCATTGGAATTAATGAATTCCAGGAAACATTGGGCAAGTGTATTGGTACATGAGTAGTTTACTTAGTTAATGGAGGGGTAGCTGAAGTCACCTAGTAAGAGAGTGTTGGATCAGTGCAGCATCCAGATCATCAAACAACCTGGGACTCTCTGAGGTGAAAATCTTCAGCTTTGCAGGAAATAAAAGGTATTACATGCCCAAATCTGACGAAGGAACTTGTGTCAACGTTAATGTTATAGCAGAATAAACTTGTTGGTTTGAATCTCCCTCCGTGGTTTCATTGTTTCGCCTTACTTCGCATTTTCTTGCATTTACTGATGCCGTTGTGCTTTGGTGATCACTTTTGGTTATTACACCACATTCAACTAAACTTAGGAAAAGTCCCATACTCTAGCTTTAACCAAACCAGGAGTTTGGAAAAAGCAGTCGCCAACCACGAAGTAGTAATTCACAAAGTTTTATTAACGCTGATAACACACTGTGCTTTTTCATCCTCAGACTTCATCAGATAACACAATCCACAAAAATACACATGCTTATATAACTCCTCACATTAAATAATTAACTAATTAACAATAAAACCTTTACATCAATTAATGGAATAAATATGCAAGGACAAATACAACTTAAAAACATAATATAAAAAACACATTTAAAAAAACTGTTTAACATTAAATATCAAATTAATAAATATGTATATGTATAATATATGATAAATATATGTAAAAAAATATATATAAATATATTGTAAAAAATTCACCTTTTAACATTTAAAAGAATAAATATGTAAAAACATGTACAATGCTGCCCTCTAGAGGTTAACAGGAAAACACCTTTATAATTTGGCTGCTCTTAGTTTTAATAATTCCTGCATCCAAAAATACCTGCCTTTATAGCTCCCTATATTCAAGACAGGTTTCCCACAAACCCCCCTAATGTCTTTGAGAATGACCTCTAGTACAAAAAACAAAAAAGCTGCTTTGGCACATTCCTGTGTATGTTTATACAAGGCATTCTTATCATTATTTTGCTTATATCAAAAAATGTTCATAGATCCGCCTTTTCAGGTGTCTTTCAGTCTTCCCTATATAAAAGGCACAACATGCCTCACAGGATACCAGATATACCAACCCACTGGAGTTACAATTACTGTGACACGTACTATGAACATATTTATTCCTACTTTTGATACACACCTTGTCAGTATTTATTATGTGTATACACTGTGCACATGCCCCACATTTGTAGTTACCTGGCCTCCTGGCCTTTTGAACAGGCTTCCTTTTTTTCCATTAATTCCTTTAAATTAGTTCCTTTTTTAAAAACAATATTTAAAGGCTTATGTTGCATGTCCTTTAAATCAGTGAGAGAGGTGAACCTGTCCCATTCCTTTTTAACCAACTCTATTACCCAACGGGAATCACTATTATATTCCAAGGTGAATACCCTAAGAAACTTATCATCCTTAATATTAATATTGTTAGAGTTTGACTCAATACTTTTACCCAGCAAGGACCTAAATCTTGACGCCCTTTGACTTTTAATGCATAAAATGTATCATTCAAGAATTCATCTGGGTAACCCCTTTCTAGAAAAAGTTTTCTTAGAAAAAGACATTTTTCATCAAAGTCATCATCTAGAGAGGTGAGCCTACTAGCCCTAACCAATTTCCCTTTGAAAATAAAGGAAAAAAGCTCCCTTATCAATCACAACAAGCAACTCAGGGGACTATTTAAGTCCACCAGAGATCACTTTGAAGCAAAAAAGCCTCCCATGCTAAGGAGAACCATAAGGCATTTTTCAGTTATGTATCCAGCCTTAAGGGAAACATCTAACAGTATACTGAACAAAAATTAAGTGGAATTCCCTATATCAAACCTGAGGATCTAGCAAATTTGCTGACTGATAAATTTAGCTCTAATTTCACCCCCATCACCCCTAGTTATTCCCCAGGAAATACTTTCTACCATTTCTCCCCAACTATCACTAAAACACTGCATTCTCCAGATCTAAAAACACGGCATGGATGCATCCTGATAATATCCCAAGATGCCTCATAAATAGCTTAAAACACAACCTCTCAGGCCCACTAGAATCTTTATTCAACAACAGCCTCTAGACAGGCTTCATCCATAGAGAATGGAGGGCTGCAACAATAATCTCTCTACACAAAAGGGGACCATCAGCAGACCCAAAGAACTATAGACCCGTATGTCTGACTTGTCTTATACGCAAGGTCATCGAAAGAATTATCGTGGACCTGATAAAGAAAGACATAGGAAATCTTCAAACACTGGACCCATCCCAGACTGGTTTTGTCAAGGGCAGGTCATGCTTACTAAAGCTGATGGACTTCTTTGAGAAGGTCACTAGAGTCATGGATGAGGACAAAATGGTGCCACAGAGGTTCATCACAAAAAGAATACAGGTTGCAAATAACATGTCCTATGTGGACCGCCTTAAAGCCTAGTCCCTGTACTCTTTCTCTTACAGACGACTGAGGGATGATCTATGAACTAATTACGAGGGAAAAACAAACAGCAGTAGAATTGTCCAGTCTAAAGATCTAAACCTTGTTTGTGATGTAAACAAAACATGTTGGAGGGACAAGTCTTAATGATTACCCCCTTCTCGGGAACAGACTCCCCATTCATGTGAAGCAAAACTTTTCCCTAAGCCTATTTAAACTCGATTTGGACCAATGAATGGGAAATCACAAATGCTCCCATGGCTTGCCCCCAGTGTCCCTGACACGTATACTAAAGCTGTTCTAGTCCTTAAGCACTGATAAATGGGAAAATAGGGAATGAATGACTAGGCTTAAAATGGTTCTAGGGCTGTTAGCCAAGTAACCTCCTATGATCCTAT
Organism: Protopterus annectens; assembly: GCF_019279795.1. Taxonomy (NCBI): domain Eukaryota; kingdom Metazoa; phylum Chordata; order Ceratodontiformes; family Protopteridae; genus Protopterus; species Protopterus annectens. The sequence goes on from NC_056744.1 coordinate 787,856,536, forward strand.
AATAAGTAGAGGTTAATAAAGTATTTCTAGTATAAAGTGACCTAACTTGTAGATGCAATCAAAATATAATATTCTTAAAGGGACACTCCGCCCTCACATACATGAACACTCAACCGTGAGTTTTCTTTTATCCCTACAACTTCATCCCAGACTCATGCAGTTGACTGAAGGCAATAAAAAGATTTTGAATTCTTTATTTCACCGCTTCGGCAGCGTAGGGCTGGAAAACCCATCCCCCATTCATTCCTCATACAGTGTATCGCATCACTTCTGGAGGAATTTGTCTCTTCTCTCATTACGTACCTTCGACATAGCCAGATGAGTAGTCCATTCTGCTTAAGTACTGCCCACATGTGACATAGGCTGTATAATGGCTTGCCGGGGTAACAACTGCTGTAAAAATAGTAGACACGTAGTGTAAAGCACATGCTCTTGTTGCGGAACTCTTCTGGGATAAACTGTTTCTCTCCGGACTCAAAACAATATTGGTGCAAATCTTTCTGAGTGAAACTTCATGTGATGTTTTTAGAAACCACAAAAAAGTGAAGTTTAACAGCTTAGTTAATTTCTTATTTAACTGCGTAAGAAACTGTGCCTGCAAAATGTATTATTGCTATTTTTTTTCTTTCTTTTAGTCTTTGTCATTTTTCTGGTGATCATAGCCTTTATCAAGTGCCAAGTAGAAGAAATGCCCTAAACTATCATTTAGTAGTGAAACTTTTTCTGTTTCTTGTACTAGTTATCTTCACTGCTGAAATCTAGATTGGGAATAGTTACGGCGCTAAGCAATCTTATGTGTGATGTGTGCAGGTATTTGCAGCTTCTAAAGTGGTGTCAGAATTCCAACATGCTCTTGTTTTTGGTGCTGACACAGAACTATTGTGGCATCATGCATTTTCTCATCCAAATGACAAGAAACTCTCAATGGACTTGGGTTACGAATCCTGCCGCAAGCACAATGCAATAAAGTCAGAATCTGCACCGCCTTTCGATAAACGTTACTGCAATGCAAAACATGGTGGGAAGCTTGTGCATTGTTGTGGAGATTGTATCCATATTACATCGTGCTTGTGGCAGGACTCATAACACAGCAAGTATAATCCCTTGACTATTTTCTTCTTGGTTATTAGTTGGTGGCTGTTTTTTATGTTGGAGGTAGACATGAGACTCGGACCTGAGGCATTATTGGCACAGGCATTGCTGAAACTGCTCTCCTCATTTCGCACCCCTCATATTGGAAAAAAATCCTTTGTCCAAGCTTTGAACTACAAATTCTACTTGCATTTGTTGCACAAGAGCCCTTACAATTTGTGAAAAAAAAATAAAACTGTTACTGGTTGACCATACTTTACACAGATTGCTGAAACAGTTCCGCGATCTGGTGCCCTTCAACTGCTGTTTGGTAACAGAAAAAAAAACTTCTGTTTAAAACAGTAGCAAAACACTTTCTATAAATTTAACAAGTGCCTTGTGCAGTTACTAAGCTTATGATCTACACAGCAGTTCTGAAAATAACAAAGGAATTGCCTCCAAGATCGCAGGACATGCAGAAATAGTTTAACGTTGTGTTTTTTATTCAAACCTTAAAAAAATAAACCGTGATTATGTTAAACTCTTTCTGCATGTCCTGCGGTTTTTGGAGGCAATTTCTTTGTTATTATTATGCAATGCTCGTGGGTTATTAGCATTTCTGAAATTGACAGGACTCCTACAAGCATTGAGAAGTCCACATAAGTCACTTGGATTTTTGTTTTCTCCTTTCATATTTGCTGCTTCCCAAACTGTCACTGCATTCCTGTAACTAACTCTTTTAGTCTTTATATGACACAATCCTTCCTGGCAGTTATTATACATGACAGGTATGTAAGTACAGGTATAGGACTAAGGATGCAATAAATAAAAAGCACAAGCAGTAAACAGGCTTAAATAAAAGCAAGAAGACTGGAATACATAAAAAATGTTACTAAAAGTATTTTCACCACTCAATAAGAATAATAAATGCAATTAGTGCTTGTCAAGAGTCTGGCATTTTTATCCTTCTTGTCCATCTCCTGATCTGATTCTCAATATTAAACAACATAAACTTTATAACCATGACTATCACACAACTAAATCTAGTCTGTCTTCTCATAATTCTTTACAACACTACAAGTTATCATTCTAGCAATATCCCTAAACTTAGTAGCACAACACTGCATTATGCACTCTCATACACAGACACCACACATTATAATAATATCTGCCCACACTTATTCAAGAACTACATAACGGACCAATTCAGAACTAAACACATATGCTCTTATTCCTACTCCAAAAAAACACAATACTTTCTCACATTCCTCACCAAACTCCAACATCTGTATAACCATTTTAACTCCAGGCTCACCATAAGTGGGGATATCCACCCCAACCCAGGCCCAAATCCATCCTGTCCAACACAAACTGCTCAAACACAAATGTCAGAACATAACACCTCCACTTTCTTCATCCCTGGGCAAATCAACAACAGCAGCAAAACCAACCATCTTTTAATGCTAAATATTAATATTAGAAGTATCAAAAATAAAATACCTGAACTCCAGGCCACAATAGCACACTACTCCCCAGACATAGTTGCTTTAACAGAAACCTGGCTAAATAAAAACATAGCTAACTCAGAAGTTCTCTCTACCGGCTACAATATCATTAGACAAGACAGACCACTTGGTGGAACTGCCTTACTCTACAAGTCCAACTTAACTGTCCGATCAATTCAACTCGTCAATACAAAAACCCTCCTCCAATAATTGGGACATACTTATCTCACAACTTCAACTTCACCCTAAAAAGGTCATCACCACAATTGTGATCTATATTCCACCTGGTAATACACCTGCTAGCCTTGAAGACTTCTTATCCTGGTGTTCTTCCACATACTCACAAGAAACCCAGATCAACCTAGATTGGTTCACCTGTATATCAGAACCACCAAGTAATCTAATAAATCTCCATGGCTACCAGCAGCTAGTCCAAATTCCAACTAGGTGTGATAAAAATCTAAAAGGGAATCCATCCTTGACTGGGTCCTAACTAGCAACCCCACATTGTACCCTCACACAGGCAGTCTCCCAGACACCTTAAGTGACCACAACATAATATACTTTATACGTAGTAGAACAAGCATATGCAAAACCACTAACTATATATCCACTAGAAACACAAAAATTCTCTCCTGAGGTCCTCAACACTTTACTGTGTAACTGTGATTGGACCCCCTAAAACCCTCCCACTTGACCAGGCTGTAGCATATTTCAACAAAACATTTCTACAACACTTAGACACTGTCGCTCCATTGCGCAAAATCAAGGTTAGAACCTCTACAAACCCCTGGCTCAGTAAAGAAACCAAACAAATCCTCAAGTCCAGAGAGACTGCTCATGCTACTATCAAAAACAAAGAAACACAAAGCCTAACTAAGTACCAAGAACTGCGCAACAGTGCAAAAAAATGCATTAGGCTGGACAAAAAATCCTACTACACAACATTACAAACTAAATACCAACACAATCCGCAAAAATTTTGGCAAAATGTAAACCAGCTACTAAAATCCACCCAAAAGGCTACCCCCAAACCAACCACCCCTGACACTAAAGTTCCCATCTAAACACAATTCATCTCCCACTTTGTGAACTCAACTCTATCCTTGGGATCACAGGACAGTTCCTTCCTCACTATCCCCACCAACACAAATAACACTAATACAAGCTTTACCCTCAAAACAGTTTCCACCACTTCAATCAAAAGCACACTCTCCAAACTAAAAACCTCATCAACAGCAGCTGACCTACTCCCCAGCTATTTCTTGAAACTTACAGCAGATGCTATTGCTATCCCAGTCTCCACTCTCATAAACAGATCAATTGTTGAAAACTATGTGCCCAAACTCTGGAAAATATCCTATGTTACACCCATACATAAAGGCGGGACCTCCACTGAACTTAATAACTACAGACCCATTGCTTTACTCTCCCCCCTGGCCAAAATCCTAGAAAAATGCATCCATACCCAGTAACTATCTCCTAGACTGCAACATCCTGTCACCTACTCAGCATGGTTTCAGACCTGCCCATCGTACCACTACAGCTCTCCTCTGCTTCACAGACACAGTAAACCGTCTCAAAAATGAAGGCCTGCAAGTGTCAACTCTTTTTGGATATGTCCAAAGCATTTGACACAGTCTCACACCAAATCCTGCTAAACAAACTAAACCAATATCATCTATCTAATTCCACTCTTACCTGGTTCCAAAGCTACTTAACTGACAGGTACCAAGCTGTGAAATGGGAAAATTCTCTCTCTCCTCAGCTGCCCATAACTATAGGAGTCCCACAGGGTTCTATCTTAGGACCACTACTATTCACAGTCTTCACAAATGACCTCCACACCTCCACACAGCATGCATCTATAATTCAGTATGCAGATGACACTACCTTAATCTGTGCTGCACAAAACATTCCCACCCTCCTGCAAACAACTCAACTAGCATTCTCTGACGTTGAAAACTACCTTACCAAAGCCCAACTTATCCTCAATCCAAAGAAAACTCAGCTTATGATTATAACCAGTTCTAACAAAAACACTAACAGTCAATTTACTATCTACTCCACAAATGCTATTCCAATTGCTCCAGTGCCACAGGCTAAGCTATTGGGAATAACCATAGACTCCCACCTAAAATTTGATAGTCATCTGAACTTAACTATTAAAAAAGTACATGCCAAACTGGGGTCACTCTACCGTATCAAACCATTTCTTACCAACAACACAAGATCAGCCATTGCTCGCTCCCAACTTCTATCCACCCTACTCTATGCATCTCCCATTCTGACTAATCTCAACAAAACTGAACTAAGCAAAATGGAAGCTTGCTATAACAGTTTGCTGCAAATTGCTCATATAGAACTCATTATTGTACTGCTTTGAGACAGCTCCACTGGCTTGAACTGCCCAACCTCCTAACCTACAATCAGCTCTGCCTCTGTCATTCTATCTATTACCTCCCCAATAAGTGTCCTGCCCTCAAAAACCTAGTACAACATCACTCAGCCAAAAGGCCTCTTAGAGCAAAGCAAACTACTACTAGAAGTCACCAACAGCTACAATAGCTTTGGAGATGCACTATATAGTAGTTAAAATGGAACTCTGTCCCTACTAGCATTCAAAACACATCATCCAAAGCCTCCTTTAAAGACCTCATCAGGCAACATCTCAAGCATAGTTGGCAGTGCCATGATTGCTCCCCAGGCTAGTGAAAGCGGATAACATATGCATACTAAATCTAGAGCAATTTATAATAGTTTTTCAATCTTACTCACAAACACTGGCTAATCTACAATGTATGTACTGTACCGGTGTACTATGTATGTATTCTACCTACATTCCAAAGTTCAGCTGTACACCACAAATCTATTACTTACCTTTATTTTTTAAAATTAATATCTTTTTGATTGTTCTCTTCACTGTAACTGTTTGTGCCGCATGCCACTGTAAAAACATGTCTCTTGTAATTTGTGTGTATACTGATTATGTCTAAATAACTAAATGTGTCTGTAATTTTTCTTTGTGGAGCTTTTCTCCCCGGGCCGCTGTTGAAAAAGGGCCTTTTCGGCTCAGTCAGACACCCCCAGTTAACAAATGTAAAATAAAAATAAAAATAAATAAAATATGTCCTGCAAACAACCTAGTGCTAAGTGTGGATACTTGCTAATCATCTAAGTTACTCAGCAGGTGCTCACTACAGAAATCACAACCAGCCCATGTGGATGTTATAATAAGCTGTACTACCCTCTGAGCTGGACCATAGCTCTCAACTGTCCAGATTTTTGCAGAATTTCCAGAGTTTTGCCTCATATTTGTGGTCTGTTGCTCATGAAACTTGTGGTTTTCTGGCAAATCAGTGATGACTGCATTCACTAATTAATGACAGACATTTGAGTTCAAACTTCATATTCTTCAGAAAATGCATGCTAACACAAAGCATTTTATTCTAGCAACATTCTAAATTTATACAAGCAATATTTAAAATTTGTCCCACCATTATTTTTGGCTTTGTTTAGATTTTTTTTTTCAATAAGAGGTTGCAGGATATGAGCTGGAGTGATGCTTACTTCATTTCAGGCAGGGAAGGAGTAGCTTTCCTTTTCAGAGAGGAATGGGAAATAGTTTATTATTACCCTTAAAATAAAACAACCCCATTCCCCCCAAAAATATACAAACCCGCTGAAGTATTGAAACAGTCGTCGTAAGATACTATGATTGTGTCAGCAAGAAGTATTTACTGGTTGCCCCCTTTTTGTTTTTCTAATAAAAGGAGTGTCACATTATTTTACAATGTTCTCTTGTTTATTTTATTACTTATTTGTGTACCAGTCTGACTGGATAATAAATACCCATCAAATAAAACACGAGTACAAATGTAAGTAAACAAAAAGCATATGTACATACAGTTTGGCAGTGGATTACATAGGATACAGTACATCATGAGGAGACACAAGTCATGTAAAAATAAAAATAAAAAGACATTTATTTTATTATATTTATTTTACATTTGTTGACTGGGAAAGTCCAACTGGATATATGTCCATTTTCAGCGGAGGCCCGGGGAGATAAGCTCCAAATACAATACAAGAAATTAAAAAAAAATAATAAGCAAATTAAAGAGAAATGTTATACTAGTAATACTCAAATTAAAAACTGTAAACACACTCATGTATACATATTTTTTTTAAAGTACTAAAGTACGGTCATAGGACATGACAAACAAGGGTAGGGAGATATTACTTATGCTAAAGAAAAAATACTTTTGGAAGAGTTTGAGGAGAGAAACAACAAGAAAACAACAATTAAATATGAAAATACTCTCTTAAAATGTACTCCAGCACAGTTCAACAGCAAATAATCAGTAGTTTGTTACATTAGTAGGAGAAACCACATTGGTATACTGTATCTATATAGTTATCTTTTAGTTATGTCAGTTTTCTGTTTCAATGTATAATATCAACAGTGGTTTCCAGTGACCTATACTGGCAGCAGGGACAGAGAACTGTGGCTGTGTTTTGAAATGCAATTATTCATAGGCAGAAAGAGCAAATAATTTTTAATCTCATAAAAATGTATGTCTGCTCGGATTAGCACTAATGTATTAGGAATCACTCAATGTCAATAAATGGAGCACAATGTTTTATGAAATTGTTCCCCAGATATCAATACTGATTTGTAATTATCTAGTAGGCTGGACATAGCCAGTATCATCTCTCAATGGCTGCGGTGAGAGATTGAAAGGTTCGTTTTCTTTACTGTAAGTACTACTTTGAACATCGGGCATGGGCAGACATAACAAACTGGTTATAGTCACTTGGGAAAGTGCTCTAACTGTCCTTTTGCACAATGGTTATGTGACATTTTTGCCCCCTTGTCCATTCTGCACGATAAAGAATTCGTATGCTTATTTTGAAGTTTATATCTCTTTTTTTAGTTTTATATTATTGTGATATATTTGTTTGCTTATGCTGAAGTTTAACATGTTTCTGCATGGAATTTTAGTATATACTGTGGCTAATTAATCGATTCATTGTGTATCGATAATGTTACATTTGCAATTTTTTTCTTAATGTATGTGTGTGTGTTTCTGAATATATACTGCGGTGGTGGTGCTGCGGTAGCGTTGCAGCCTCACAGTAAGATGTTGTCCTGTTCGATTCTCAGCTAGAACGTCTTCTGTGTGTAGACATGCATGAATGGGCATACCTTCATTGAAGGTTGTGCGTCATGGCTGGCAACTCGGCACGTAAAAATTTACTGCCAATGATTAGCGGAAAGGAGTTCCACTGTGATGACCCCTAACCAGGAAAAGTCGAAAGACACAACATATAGAGAACATTTATAATTTACTGATTTGACCAATGGCCTATTTTCAGGGAAGATCCTAGATGGTATTCATACTGACTAGGGGAAATTTGTATTTGTCCAGGTCGCCAGTCAAGCTCCCCTCCTCCAAAGTGACAATACATTCTAACTCAGCTAAGAATTTATGTAACAAGAAACTTGTCAGAGTTTTAGTATGACACTTCATTTTTGGATGACTGGTGTGACTGGCTACTATTGTACAGTGTAGAGTACTACTAAAGTCCTTCAGTATTTCCACCTCAACACTGTTACCAAGCTTGGCTTGATACAATATCAGGAGTTAATACACTGCAGTTAAAAAGGTTTATTTAATGTTATCATAGCAAGAGTGCATGGCTCTTTGGTATGATGTGCACCTGGTGGTTGGGATGCAGTTGATCTTTCCTATTTTATGTGATAAATTCCTTACTATAACACTGACAGTTCCCTAAAAGCAAGCAGATACTGCAGCTGTGGTCAAGGGGGAATCACTCAAGTGCTAAGCATGGTTATTTAACTCTAGCAAGGTGATTTACATTACTGCCAGGCAGGTTGCTACATTTTCTGCTGAGCAGAGTTACTGGGGCACCATTCTTGAGCTATTTACAAAGATTTACTTAAAACATTAGCAGAACAACAGGTTTTGCATAATTTGAATAAGAAGTGTAAAACTCTGATATTTGGCAGTAATTATTTAGTCACCGAAATCCTCAATGATTTACTAGGAAATCAAAAGTTGTGTAAGAAGTAGAACAAATCTCTGAGGCAACTCCTGGACATTCTACAAAAATCGAGGAAATCTGAGAGACACAGTTATTTCAGGTGCTGATGGTGTGACAGTATAGTACTAACTTCGTAAGTGAATGCCAATATTTCAGTTGTGGTCAGTGCTAAAGAGCTTGGCAGTTGGAGATTTAAATGCATCACTCTGGTTTTTAGATTGTTACAGGGCTACAAGAAAAAAATAGTAATACAGTAAGGGATATTCCTTACCAGAGCTGGATCATGATCAAATGGAGCCCTAAACAGAGTAACGGACCAAGGTCCCCCTCTCTCCTCTCTTCACAGCCATTCTAGTGTCCCATTAACTGTCCACCCCCAGTTAATATAAGCAGTGTTCAAAACTGTCAGAGTGCATATTGTTTTCTTCTTTACTTTTGAAATGAAAACAGAGAAGTGGGCGTAATATATAATTTTAATTAAGTTATCCTTTGTTGACCCAGCTAGTGTCGCTAGACTAGTAGCCTCTTTTCAGGGGTGAACCATTGTTAGTATTAATACTACTAGGGCAAATTTGGCTAGGGCATTAGGGAACTTCCCCCTACCATTTTCAATAGCTCAGGGGGCTGTAAAAGACTGCACTGCACCTACCATCAATGCAGAAAGATGTGGTCTCAGTTTAATATGATGGAACAATCACTTTGAACCGGGGTGTACCCTTGCTTATAAGTTCTTCAGCATATTCTCTGTCATTCCCTGAATTTGTTGTCATTAAATTTCAGAACAACTACTAACACTTCCAACTTTAAAAAACTTCTCCATTCACACCTGTCAGAATCATGGACCTGCTCTTGCACAAACCCTGATTAGGGAATAGATATCTTAAGGCAGCTAAAGGAACACAGCCTGTTATTTTTGTATTTGAATAGTATACCCTACTAAGCATATGTATACTTAACTTGCTTGTTTTTCACCTATAGTCACACTAGTGCTATTCTTTGTATCCTATCTAGAATACATAATCACATCAGTGAAATGTATAACAGGTATTTTCATTTTGTACTTGTATCTGAGACTGAATCAATATTTGTATCTGCATGCTCTATATGTATTTTATGGTTATTTATGAAATGTGGAGCTTTTCGCACAGGGCCTCCACTGGAAAATGACATTTTGTCCTTATAGACCTTCCCGGCAAACAAATGTAAAATAAAAATAAATTAATAAATATGTCATGATTTCAATATGACAGTAGACACCCCAATGGCCAAAGTACAAGTCTCCTTCTGTATCTGTTCACATAATCATTGACCTCTGGTTGTACTTTTGGGGTGCCTTCTCAATGTTCTATTAGGCATTTGTCTCTGTGAAAGGTGCTATTATATATTATTTGTCACTGACTTTTACAACTTCACTGTGGCACCTATTTATTAACTTGTGTAAGACCTTCTTGTGTCTTTGAGGAATTCAATGACTGCACTTAGCTTGTATTCATCTGCTAAGCTGGTCAGCCAGAGGGCTTTGAAGTTAACTTTGAGTTCAGAGAAGTACATGCTAAAAATGAATAGCCCCAGTGCCAGTCCCTGGGGGCTCCACTAAAGACTCTCCATTTTGTAGAGGGGGATTCCCTATCTTGATTCTTGGTGTGTACCAGTCAGCCAGATGACAAAGGTTTTGATATCTAATTATCAAAGCTTGTCTATAATGTCCAAGTGAGTACTGTGTCGAATGCTGTGGACAGGTTGAGGTAGCCAGTTTGCATCAAATTTACCCTTGTCCATTGATTTTGTAATTTTCTTGAAGAAAATGTCCAGGCTGATTAAGAATGACATGCCCTTGATGATACCAAACTGGGTCACACCCAATGTGTTAAGGTTTCCATTGTCATAATTTATCATATCTTTGACAATTCTTTCCATGGCTTTGCATAGAATATAAGTCAGACTTGCATGTCATTATTTTCCCAGTTCTCTGGAAGGCCTGCCTTTGTGCAGAGAGATAGTAGTTGCAGTCCTCCATTCATTCTGCCCAAAGCCTATTTTGGATGGTATGATGAAATAGTGATTGCCGTGGGCTGCATAAGTCAATTTAATGCATTTAAAGAGACTTCCTAGGATAGTATTGGGGTCTATCAATCTAAGTCTTTTGGCACTGGATAGTGCAATGACCACCTGCTCCCTAGTGATAGTTGGGTAGTTATGATTTGGAGTATTTCTTAGTGATGTGGGGGGTGGAGGAAGCAACATAAAATTAAAGCTTAATTTATCAGTCAGGACATTTGCTATATTCTCCATCTCAGCATCAGTGGATCTATTTACAAGTAGGTCACCACATTGTGGTGTGTTACCTTTGAAATTGCAGACCGAGTTGACAAACGCCTTCCAATTACCCTTGCCTTTGGAGGCTAACTTTTTTGTCTTTTATAGGCTGAATTAGTCCCCAGAGTTGTTGTTGTTTGTCTTTCAGCTTTTCCCGGTAAGGGGCCGCCACAGTGGAACTCCGGTCTGCTAATGATTGGCAGTAGATTAGTTTATTTAATTTCATGACAGAGTTCTTAGCATACTGGGTGCTCAACTTCTGACTTTTGCCCATGATTTGCAATTAATATTTTAACTCTAAATTTTTAGCAATCCTCGATGAGCATGCACCTAAACAATCTATTAGAATGAAGTCCAAACCAGACCCCTGGCTTTCAAAAGAAACCAGACAGAAAATTCTACTTAGGAACAAATCATGGGCTAAGTGGAGAGCTAACAGAACTACCACTGAACAACAAACTTTTAGACAGTTGAGAAATATAACAAAAAAAGCTATACTCACTGACAAAAAGAATTACTATTGTAAACTACAGCAAACGCACCAAAATAATTCACAGAAATTTTGGACTAGCATAAATAGACTGCGGTGGTAGTGCTGCGGTAGCGTTGTTACCTCACAGTTAGACGTTGCCTGTTCGATTCTCAGTTAGAGCGTCTTCTGTGTGGCGACATGCATGAATGGGCGTTCCTTCGTTGAAGGTTGTGCGTTAGGCCCGGCAAGCCAGTACGTAAAAATCTACTGCTAATCATTAGCGGACCGGAGTTCCGCTGTAGCGACCTCTAACCGGGAAAAGCCAAAAGACACAAACACAAACAATAAATAGACTCCTTCACCCTGGCCACTCTAATACACCATCCCCTCTAGGTGCTGATCATAATGCCCCACATCAAACTGCCAACAACTTCAACACCTACTTCACAGAGACTATACAATTTCTAGCCAGTCAGCTTTCCACTGACAACACAAGTCTCCCTACCTCTATACCTGGATCTCTACCAGCATTCCAATTTCAACCCATCTCTACCACTCTCATCTGCAAAATTTTACTAAAACTTAAGCCTTGTACTCCTTCAGCAGACCAGCTACCTTCTGAATACTTGCAAAAAGCAGCCAAAGTAGTTACCTTTCCTATATCCATCCTGATAAACAAAGCCATTAATGAGGGAACCATCCCAGATATCTGGAAAATCTCCCACATTATCCCCCTACATAAAAGTGGTAAATCTAACGATTACTCTAACTACAGGCTGATAGCTCTACTATCACCCTTAGCAAAAGTCATGGAAAAATGCATTCACCATCAGCTATTAGACCATTTAACTAAACACAACATACTGGCTAACTGCCAGCTTGGCTTTAGGCCATTTCATAGTACCACCACCACTCTCCTATCTTTCACCAACTCCATTAATAGATACCGTAATAACAACATCCTGTCTTCTGCTCTCTTCATCGATCTTTCGAAAGCTTTTGATATGGTAAACCACCCCCTGCTTATAAATACACTTGAATTTCTTTCTCTAGACACCCAAGCTATTTTATGGTTTAAGTCCTACCTCAACAATAGGCAACAGGCAGTTCTCTGGGAGAACAAACTATCATCTCACCTGCCAGTCACCCTTGAAGTCCCTCAGGGCTCCATTTTAGGACCTCTTCTTTTTCCATTATTCATCAATGACCTTCATGTAGCAATCCCTCAAGCCACCTGTATACAATATGCCGATGATTCCACGCTCATATGTTCTGCTAACTCCACTTCAGAACTACATTCACTAACTCAGAATGTATTCAACTCAGTAGAGGCTTGGTTCTTGAAATGCTGCCTCCTTTTGAACACCAAAAAAACTAAGCTCATACTCTTTACACCTACCAGTAGGTCCTCCCCTATAACTTCTCAGTCAAATCCAACGATGGCAACCTTATATCCCCCGACTCTACCACCAAACTGTTAGGAGTCACAATGGACAATAACCTCAACTTCGATAGCCATATAAATAACACCATACAAACAGTAAACAGAAAAATGGGCTCCTTATATAGAATCAAACCCTTCTTAACTCCAACAGCTAGAACCACTATTGCCCACTCTCATTTAATCTCAACTCTTCTTTACGCTTATCCTATATATACTAACCTAAAAAAATAAACTTCTCAAACTAGCCAACTCCTACAACAGCATTGCCAGATTTGCCACTGGTAATGCATTTTGAACTCACCACTGTCAGAATCTAAAGCAGCTAGATTGGCTTGAACTACAAAACATTCTGATTTTTTCCCAACTTACCATTGCCCATAAGATCTTTTACCAACCAATAAATACTCCTATACTCTCTAACCTCATTACCCCCTATAATAATCTCAATTCCTTATGCTCTTCTAGCAAACTGCTTGCTAACATAAGAAAGTCCAATAACTTGGCAGGTGACTCCCTTTTCTCCAACAATGCTGGAAAAATCAATCGATCTAACTCTACTACCTTCACTGTCACTCTTTAAGCAAAAGCTCAAAAGACACCTTAAAACACACTGGTTATGTCCCTGCAGTAACCCTGACTAATCTTCAGCCTTCCATACTTCTATCTTCACACTGCCTCTGGTTACAACATTTTATATTGCTTACCCCTCTGTAAGCAGAAACTGTCACTAGTAAGAGTAATATAACTTCCAGTATTTATTTAATCTATCAAGGAACTTTAAATTACCTCAGACATCATGTTGTAAAATGACTTGTATTATTGTATATATTCAATCCTTCTTAGTGTAAGTACTTCTCATAAAGATTCCTTTTTTGTATTCTAATTTCCTTTCTACTTTATTTGTTATATAACTGTATATAATATTTTTTGTGCTACTTTTGGAGCTGGGCCTCTACTGAAAATGGAAATATATCCAGTTAGACTAGCCCGGTTAACAAATGTAAAATAAAATTTGTTTGTGTCTTTCGGCTTTTCCCGGTTAGGGGTCGTCACAGCGGAACTCCGGTCCGCTAATGATTGGTAGTGGATTTTTACGTACCGGGTTACCAGCCCTGATGCACAACCTTCAACGAAGGCACGCCCCATTCACGTAAATAAATAAATGATTGTATTCCACTTCTTATAAAACCTGTTGATGTTGGGATTCCAGCAGGGTGGCTGTTTCTTTCGAATTTGTCCAGTACTTATTTTTGCTAGGAACTGCTGCCCATCTCTGTATGCACGAACATAATTTTTTTTTTGTGAACACTTCTACATAGATAGTGATTTTCACTGTTTTTTTTGGGGGGGATGAAATTGTGCCAGTGTGTCACTAAATACTAGAACATTTGCCTTGGAGTAATTACCAAAAATTCTAAAGTTAGCTAGTGCCCCAGGTTTTATTCTTACTTTGAGGGAGACATGTCTAGGGTGCAATCTTAGCAGTGATGGTGTTACATTTAAGGGTTGATGCAGTGATCTCCCACATTGGTGAAGGCTAGGTCAAGGATGTTGTCACCTCTATTGGGTGTATGCATTGGCTGGTCCAGGGCATTTTTTGTTGACAAAGTCCAGGAATCTTTGGGCCTGCATTTCTGGGGTTATGTAGTGTATTTTAATTTACCCATTAAGTATGGTGTTGGGTTGAATGGATGGTGAGTACAGTTCATAAGAAGTGCAGCCACTCTGACAGTGACTTTGCAGATCTTGTCTTATTGTATTCCAATATTCTGCTGCAGAATTGGTGTCTCTGGCCAGACATCAGATTATTCATTATTCACACTGTTAACTGATGGTCATTTGTCTTTTTCCAAAGTAACTTACAAATTTGCTCTGGGCCACTACAACCTGTGTCAATAGCAATCATTCATACAGTAGTGACACCACCGCTGGATTCTAGGTGTGCTACCCATTTCACTGTAATTTTACAGTGTATTCAGTTATCTTCATGTATCTAAGAGTCATTGGTATATGTGCAGAAATATTAACTTGCAGAATTCCACTGACTTGTTGCCATGTAGTAAACTGATTTAATTTAATTTTGATAAGTGGTTGAATGAACTGGTCCGCAGATTACACAATACACAGAGCTGTTTATAGCACTTCAGCAAACTAGAGCCAATACACCTGTATGTTATTTGCAAGTAAAATTCCCAGTCATATCATTTACAGTATGTGCACTTAAGTCAGGCATTCTTCCATTGCTGATTTTTCAAAAGTATTTCTTTGAAAGACAGATGTAACTGCAGATTGAGATGCAAGAACTAGCAGTTGTTATGCAAGCAAGAGCAGGGTATGAGGCTGGGCAGATAAGTCCAGTTTGGGGAATACAGACTTCCATTTCATATGATTTGTTGTGCATAGTACCTTCCCCTTTAGGTAACTAGGAATGTGTGTCTTACCAGCCTGTCATGACAGTAACTCTTTGGTTGCCATAAAGCACAGATGGCATTGGTGCCAACACTTATGTTTTATTCCACTAATAGAGTACTGACTGATGGTATGGATGAATGGAAGGTGCCCTGAACCTTTTCAAAACTGATTTGCTGTTACATCCATGGCAGGATATAATCCATATAGCCAAGGCTGCTGTGGCAGTGATGTATTTGATGAACAAGTGTGATGAGTATTGTGGTGACTCCCTTCTGACTCAGGCAAGCGTGATTGTCCCCTCTTTTGGGAATGGCCAGGGGCCATGACCAATTATTGCAAGCTTCCTCACCGACTGGATCTACTCACATAAGCACAGAAATATTAAAGAGATGCTTGCCCTGCTTCCCTTGGGCAATCACAAGTTCACTTAAAGTTACATTTAGTCAAATTTAATCGAAAGTTTGCTTGTTTGTTTGTTTAATTTAACTGTGGAGGCTGCCCACTAAAGTGTGCTAGCCTGTGTAACTAATTTATCACTGTTTCTGCATTTTCTGTGTGTTTCTACAAAAAAAAAAAACAAAAAAACAAAGAATAATCCTTGTTTTCCCGCCTTTCTCGACTAGTTTAGACCAGTATACAGGCATTGCTGTATTCTGGGCTGTGGTGTAGTTCCTGTGTTGTCCATTACCTTACTTGGATACAAGGAAGTTTCTTTGCTCACCAGTGGGAGTGGGGAGCCTTGAGCAGCCTACCTGTCCTTGGGGGAAGTGACCTCAGCACAAGAAGCTGTAATAATTGGTTGTTTGGGACCATTCCTAGCTCTTTTGTAGTTCACTGCTTAAAATCCGCCTCTGGGCATTTTTTTCTGGCTATACTGCTCAGACAAACTCCACATGGGTTTACAGAGTGGTCCTAGCAGCAAGGAACTCGAAAAAGCGACTACCTTCTGGATTTAAGTATCTTTGCTTTTTTCACTGGAAATAGCTTCTGTTGCTTACTTTGAACTAGCCTGAACTGTTTTTTTTACTGATTACTGCATTTATTTTAAAATCTGCACTTAAAGTTACATTTAATCGAATTTAATCGAAAGTTTGCTTGTTTGTTTGTTTAATTTAACTGTGGAGGCTGCCCACTAAAGTGTGCTAGCCTGTGTAACTAATTTATCACTGTCTCTGCATTTTCTGTGTGTTTCTACAAAAAACCCCAAAAAAATAATCCTTGTTTTCCCGCCTTTCTCGACTAGTTTAGACCAGTATACAGGCATTGCTGTATTCTGGGCTGTGGTGTAGTTCCTGTGTTGTCCATTACCTTACTTGGATAGAAGGAAGTTTCTTTGCTCACCAGTGGGAGTGGGGAGCCTTGAGCAGCCTACCTGTCCTTGGGGAAGTGACCTCAGCACAAGAAGCTGTAGTAATTGGTTGTTTGGGACCATTCCTAGCTCTTTGTAGTTCACTGCTTAAAATCCAGCGTTTGCATGGCTTTTAGCGGTCATAGCGCAACGCTGGTTAAACAAGGTTAAACTTTTTCTGGCTCCGCCAAGTCTGCTGTTCAATTTTTCCCTTAGAACTGTTCTACTTGCAATCTAAACAGCCTATACTCTATCTGAAAAGCTCAGCACTTGCTCCTAAAGCATTTTTTACACAGGTAAAGCACTCTTAAACAAAAGAAAGTACTTCATTCACCTAAATTCTGTTGAGTACCCATTTCCCTATAGGTCCTTTCTGACTCAGTTACACAGCAATCTTTTTCACTATTTCTAGCATGTTGAAGGGTCAGTTGCTGGCGTCCTCTCCTATTCAGCTGGTGAATCTGGGAATCTTGAGGCAATGTTACAATTGCCTCATGTACACAGACAACCATCTCCTCCTCCCAACAAATACAAATTATATGCGAGAGATGCAACTATATAGCCAAACTGGAGGCTGAGCTCTCTCAATTCAGTACTGGCAAGACCAGTCAGGAGGAGAAGGTAACCACGCACACCACAAACCCAGTCTCACATAGAACTATCACAACTGCAAACCAAACACATAAACACACAAAAACATACTGAGGCTGATTAAAATCTACCAAAACAACAGAGGCCTCCAAAGCAGACACCCAAGCAACCACCACCTCAAGACATAGCACATGCAACACATAGTTCACAAAGTCAGTGTGCTAAACAGTCACAGCCCTTAAGGCCAAACAACATGCCAGACACACTTGTAATAGGTGACTCCATAGTCAGACACACTGGCGTCCAGCTCACCAGACTGAACAAGGAAAAGGTCACAGTAAGCTGCCTGTCGGGAGCTAGAATCCGCCACATAACACAAGCACTCAGGTCACTCCACAGCAAGTACAAATATGACTCAGTCATTGTACATGCCGGTGTGAACGACCCGAGACGTACCTCCCTGGACTACATGAAAAGAGACATAGAGGAGCTCTCTGATTATGTAGCACAGGCTGGTATGACCCTGACCCTGAGCAGCATCTTACCCTCACCAAGAATGATGCCACAGTACAAAGACAAAATGATCAGTTTTAACAATTGGCTTAATTACTGGTGTCATTCTAAGGGGATCCAATGTCTGTCTGCTTGGGATGACATGCTTGACAAGCCACGCTGCCATAAAGGGAAGGCTTGCACCTGTCACCCTGGGCTTCGGATATTGGACAAGGCTCTTGCCACCCCATAGTGCCTTTTTAGGCAAGGCTCAAATGACAAACCTACCGCCCTAGAAAACACAAGTGGAAAAACTAAGGGTAATGCTGCTCAATGCCAGAAGTCTAAACCTCAAGATGCATGCCCTCGAAGCCCTCCTCAGTATGGAGAACATCGATGTCTGTGCAGTGACTGAAACCTGGTTCAAGGCTCCTGAGAGCACCCCAGCACTATCAGGTTTTACCTCATATCATGCTTTCCGCCCCAAAACTTGGACCGAACCACAAAAGGAGGGGAGTATCCATTTTCATCAAAGATACCCACACCTCCAGGTTAGTGGCAACGCACGAAGCAACGGAGACTATCCAGGTGCAACTAACCATAGGCAAAACTGCCTTACAGTTTGTAGCATGCTACAGACCACCCTCTCAAACTCAGGAACCCCACACAGCCTTCCTGAAGATACTGGAGAGTATGAATGTCTCTCCAAATACCATCATTTTGGGAGACTTCAACTACCCAAACATAGACTGGGAACATTACTCAAGCCCCAACACCCTAGCCCAAAGGTTCCTAGAATTCATAAACTCAAATGCAATGGAACAACTAGTCACCATTCCCACAAGAGGAGACAATATACTAGACCTGATCATCACAAACATGGAGACAAAATGCTCCACACCGGAAGTATATCCCTCTTTGGTAAGATCAGACCATAAATTAATCTCACTGGAAATCCACATCCCGCCCACCCCTGCACAAAAGACAACAGTGAAGAACTTCTCAAAAGCAAACTTCACACTTCTTAAGACTGAAGTGGTATCCTTCAAGGCCCCTGGGCCAGTGGAAACCACAAGCCACACTGTTGAATCCTTTGCAAATGCCTTCTATGGGCACTTTCAAGAATGCATGGATCATGCAATCCCAAATAAAACCAAGACCCATTCCCCCAAAGGCAGGCGCCCGGTCTGGTGGACCCCAGCCATAAACAAACTTTACAACAGGAGGAGGAAGCTACATGACAGAGCAAAATCCCTAAAAGGGAAGGCATCTCTGATCAGTACTAGCAAAAAACTACGATCACTCATAAAATTATCCAAGGCCAACTTTGAGAGAAAAATCGCAAAAGACACAAAAGACAATCACAAGGCCTTCTTTAGCTATGTTAGAAACCTGGGTGGAAACTCCCAGATATGCTCAGAGTTAGTCCAAAATGACACAAAATACACTGAACCCACTGACATTGCCAACATTCTGGCAGACAGGTTCAGTGCAAATTTCTCCTCCCCTCCCCCAAAAGGAGAAATAACTATCCCAGCAGAGTGTAGCCTCCTAACATCTCAGATGCCCAGGTGAGGGCCGCCTCTCTAAAGCTAAAAACACAGCATCAATGGGACCGGATGGTGTCCCGGCTGTGTGCTACATGAACTCAAGAGGAACTAAACCCACACATAAGGCTGCTGTTTAATCTTAGCCTTACTACAGGATCACGTACCCAAAGAGTGGCGTGACGGCAACAGTGGTCCCACTTCACAAAGATGGTGCTTCTACGGACCCTGGAAATTACCCCATAAGCTTGACGAGCCTGGTCTGCAAAGCTATGGAAAGGATGATTATGGAACTCATAAACAAAGACATTGGGGACCTACAGACATTGGATCCTACCCAATTTGGCTTTGTCAAGGGCAGATCCTGCCTTTTGAACTTGGTCGACTTTTTGAAACAGTCACTAAGGCCATTGATGAGGGTAAGGCGGTTCACACAGCCTACCTTGACCTTGCAAAAGCCTTTGACACAATACCCACTCGGGCATCATAGACAAACTCACCAGCTTAAATGTAAACCCATATGTCACAAGATGGGTTGCAAACTGGCTCAAGGACAGAACCCACAGGGTCAGAGTTGCTGGAGCTATGTCAGACTCTAAGCCAGTCACAAGCAGTGTCCCACAGGGCTCAGTCCTGGGACCCCTCTTGTTCGGCATTTATTTTTCCGAGGTACAGGCAAACATAGGAGGATTGTGGCTGACAAAGTTCGCAGATGACTGCAAACTGGGTGCCATAATTGATACTCCAGCGGACACAAACATCCTTCAGAGAGGCCTCATAGAAACGGATAATTGGTGCCAGAGCCATGGCCTTAAGCTGAACGCCAAAAAATGTACAATCATACCCTTTGGGAAAAACAAGGTACCGACAAATTATCACATAGGTGGTAATCCATTAAGTACGGAAGAGGTAATCAGGGACCTAGGGACCCAGGTTGACAGTAACCTCTCATTTGACACTCACCTTGCCAAAGTGGTTAGGAAGACCTTCTATATTGCCCACCTTATCATGAAGGGTTTCACATCTAGATCAAGAGAGGTCATTGTGCCCCTGTATTCTTCTCTTATCAGGCCAATGATTGAGTACAATGCCCCATTTGGGATGTATCTCACCCGACACCTGCAGCAGTTGGAAAGACCCCAAAAGTTCCTCACCAAGAGGATAAAGGGTCTTAAACATATGTCATATGCTGCCCGACTGAAAAAACTCCAGGTCTATTCAGTCGCATACCGCCTACTCAGAGGTGATCTGTGCCTGACGTACAAGGCCATGTCCAATCCGTAATTAATGGACATGCTCCACCTCAGAAAATCCAAATCCATCAGAGCCACGAGAACAAGAGACTTAAACCTCAACACAGAAATAAATAGGACGTGCTGGAGGGACAGATTCATAACCCAGAGGCTCCCTACACTCTGGAACAGAATCCCAGTCCATGTTAGACAGAGCCCCTCACTGACTCTATTCAAGAGAAATCTTGACGAGTGGATGGGAGATCGTAGGTTTACCCCGGGGGTCATCTCTGTGTCACTACTAGACAGAGGCACAGTAAACTAAACCCTAAAAGGGCGTAGTATTCTCATCCTAAGGGGTGGTGAAAGCCACACACACTCTGTCTAGGCTTATAAATGCCCTAGGGCAGATAGCCTAGTACGAACCTATGAACCTATGAACACCTGGGGTAGTGCCTATGTCCCATATGGACAGGGGCAATCTGTATGATACCAAGGCATAGGCAAACATCCAGGCTATCTTGTTGCCCATAGATGCCATATATTGCTTACAATTGGGTTACACTGGTAAAGCTTGTAAGCCTAGTAATCTCCTATGAACCTATGAATGGCGGGTGTTTGACACACCATCATCATCAGCCCCCTTGCTCCCAATTTCTACATGGGCTTGGGGTATCGTGTTAACTGTCACCATCTCTCTTGGTTCAGTGCCACATTCTTGCCTTCTTAAACACTCATACCTGTCCGTCAAAGATCTTCTTTCACACAATCCATCCACCTCTTCGCTGGATATCCTTGTTTCCTCTTACCTTCTTCCTGTGTGTCCCAAATCTTCTTCCCCAGACTGTTTTTTTTGCTTTTCTGCACATGTATCTGAACCACCATAATCTGTTCTCTTTGATCTTTTCTGCAATTGCAGATAATTTGGCTTCTGCTGTTATGTCCTCATTTCTTGGTCTGTCCCACAGTGTGTATCCCACCACCCTTTGCAGGCACTTAATTTCCATCACCTCTAGCTTCTTCATCTGCTCTGCCTTTATTGCCCAGGTTTCTGTACCATACAGTAGTACTGGTCACACCACTGTTTTGTATACCTCACTTTTCAGCTTCTTTGGCATTCTTCTGTCATAGACTACACCTGAGACTCTATGCCAGTTGGCTGCAACCCCTTTGATTCTTGCTTTGACCTCTTCATTCAGACTTCCCCTCTCCTCAACCACCCCTTTCAGATACTTGTCCACTATCTTCCCTTCTATCTCGATTATCAGCTTCATCTGATTTGCTGCCATTACCACTGTTTTATCTGTGCTTAGTTTCATCCCATGTGCCTTCAGTTTTGCATTCCATTCCCCTATCCTTTGTTGAAATTCTTGCTCAGAGTCTACCTGTAATGCCACATCATCTGCATATAGCAACTTTGTTGATCTGTTCCCCCTGACCTGTTTGCTAATGTAGTCCATCACCAGTATGAACAGCACTGATCTTGGAGCTGAACCCTGGTGTACCCCCACTCTCACTGGGAACCCCTCTCTGAGGCTGAACACTGTTCGTGCTTGAGTCACTGGGTCCTTGTACATAGCCTGCACTGATTCTACCAGTGTTTCTTGGACTTTGAATCACAGCAGTACTGCCCAGATCAGCTTTCTTGTGACCTTGTTGTATGCTTTCTCCAAGTCTAGGAATGCCCAGTTGGACCCTTTCCTCATATCTCGCTTCTTCTCAACTATCTACAAACATCAGACAATTGTGCTGCATCCTGATCTAAATCTGAACTACTCATTTCTCATCTTACATTCTGCAGCTCTGTGAAGTTGTTTATCAATCACCCTCTCCAGAACTTTCATGCCTCTCTACTGCCCACAGTTGTGGATGTCCCCTTTGTTCTTGTACACTGGCATGAGTATGCTTATTCTCCAGTCATCTGTGATACACCTTTTTTCTCCAGTCATCTGGGATATGCCTTTCTCTCCAAACTGCAATGAGTACCCTCAGGAGCCATTTCTCCCCTATCTCACCCAGCATCTTCTTCATATCTGCATTGACCTCATCTGAGCCTGTTGCTTCCCCTGACTTCATTTTCCTTAGTGCTATTCTTACTTCTTCTAGGGTAGGCTCCTCTTTTGCTCTCATCGTAGGCTGTTTCAGTGTCAGTACAGCTTCTGTGGGGATGTCTTCATTCATAAGCTGCTGGAAATACTTCTGTCTGCCTTTGATGTCCTGTGGACTGGTGAGCAGGTTGTTGCTGGCATCCCTTATGAAGGGTGTTTGACTATCTTCTTCTGTCTTTGCCTTGCAACCCGATATAGTTTCTTTGTGCCACCTGTGAAGATATAATATTCACACCAACCCATGAACCATCCAGGATAGATATGTGGCAGGGCCAGGGATGGAAAGTCTGGGACACCATCTCTTCAAAACTCCGCCTTCCTCCTCCTCCTTGGTGCCCTGTGAGGTTGCTTGACCTGTTGTATTTCCAAACTCCCATCTGTCCAAAGTAGTGTTGAAGTTACAATCAATTTCTTGGCCACTGCTTGCAGAAAATAACAAGTGGTTTATCACTAAAGCCCCATACACTGGGGATACCATTCCAATCATGACCTAAGGCATTAAACCATATGAAGAAGTCTAAATATATGCAAAAGGCTACTTTTTATCTATATTGTGGCCAATCTCTTTCTGAACCATGTGTTAGCTAGTATTTCTGTTACGGGCATTTGCCAGTGATCCTGCAGATCATTATCTAAGGAAGGTTAGAATGCATTTAGTCTGAAGCCTCAGAGCAGAACACATGCTGGGGTACAGTCTGTAGACACAGCCACTTTCTTAATTTATCATCTCTTTCCTGCTGTGGAATTGTTTTTAAAGAACCATTAATCAGCATTCAAACCATTTACTGAACATTTACCATTTTTCCCTAAGCTGTATATGTAAATTTGTCATGAGGTGTTAACTCATCTTCAACCCCTGGCTGTGCTGAATGCATTGAAGTGACAAAAAGAGATGTTGTCTTCACTCACTGTAAGCACTGGTAGGGCTTTCAGACACCCAACCAATGGCAAAAAGAATCTTCAAAAGTTTAGCACAAGCCCCTGAAATGTTTGAACCATAACAATCTGCATGTCATACACATAGTCATTACTGTGTGCACGTGTGTGTGTGCGTGTGTGTCTGTGTACTTAAATATTGCCATAGATATGGCAATCTTTGCCCATGCTCCTTAATCAGTTTATAAACTTAGTAAGTCCACCTTCTCTTCAGACCATGTCTCTATGGCTTTCCACACCAGCTTGTCTCAAGGTGCATGCTCAGCATATGTCTTACTACCTTCTTTTTTTATATACTGAATAGTATATAAAAGGAGAGAAAGTATATAAAATGAGAGATAAAATCATAATTGTACTGTGTTGTAGTGACTTAAGTGTGCATGTAGCTTGTATCCTGACTCCAGATAAGCAACTAACCATCATCCTCTCCTTGTTTGGTATGGTGAGTGTGGCATCTGTATCATACAATGAAGTCCCCTAAGACAATAGTCTGGGTTAATGTGTTATGGCTTGCTTAATGGGCCTTGCTGTTGGAGATCTGCTGTGTATAAGTCTATGTGTGGTGTTCAGTTTTGCTTCTGTTGAGTGCTTTATAGAGGGCTTAGGTCAGGGTTTGCCATTTATAGGCTTTGGAGGTGTCTGAGGTTTGGGACCATTGATTTTTTAGAGCCTCAGCATAGGCCTATGTTTGTGAGGGACACTGTGTGATGAATGTATTGTGTGTGTGTGTGTGTGTGTGTGTGTGTGTGTGTGTGTGTGTGTGTGTGTGTGTGTGTGTGTGTGTGTGTGTGTGGTCCAGAATGTTTCTTTACAAAGTCTAGGAATGTATGGGCCTGCAGGCACTAAATAAATTATTTTCCCCACCATTCAGTTCCACAGTCTGACCAGTTCACATATGCAGTTTGCTGACACATTAATTGATTTCCCACCGACCCCTTCAGTTGTTGGCTCATTTGGCACACATAAGTAATTTCCACAGTGACCCTTACAGTTGATTGTCCGTGTATGCACAAGCACTACACTAACATAGAAATTAAACATTTCACCTAGTCATACATTCAGTAGTTTGACCATGTACACACAAGCACTTCCATAACACCTACAGGAGTCAGTATTGCCACTATGAGTCAGTGAGGGAGAAATCTGACATACTACTTAAACCACTATATGGGAGGCGACTGTCCTAACCTGCAGCATAAAGCCCAGAGGGGATTGATGGATCAAATATCAGGAAAAGTCTTGGTGTTATCTACCATAACTACCCTGGCTGACAGGCACTAAATACCCATATGATGACCCACAGCACAAAGGTAAATGTTGAAGCAAATACTTTTTCGGTCCATGTTAAGTACTTATCCTAAGTAATGGTAGGAACATAACCATGTAATGGGACATGTCAGTTGAGAAGGCAGTCATTTCTCTATTCCTGTATTCCACAATAGCGTTGTCACACATCCCAGACTGGAGGGCAATATTGTAGTGTACTGGCTCACCAGATGCGCAGTAGCAAGCACCGCCCCAACCCCACCCCAGCTGGTTGACGTCTTGCTGTACTTATGAATAACCATAAATTAAGTGGCTTCGTCGACATGAATATTCATTTTGATGTGTAATCACAGTTATATTTAACAGATTAATTTCAACTCCATTTAAAGAATCATTAAGTGCATGCTTAGCTATTTCAGCATAGCAAATGCTGGAATACAACTGCCAAATTGACAAACTACTACAAGTAATCCTAAACCGCCGTATTACATCAACTGTACAAGAGATCCCAGTAAATATAAACAATTACTTTTTCCCCTTTGCTTTTGCAGGGGGCAAGCCCCCTGCACCCCCTTTTGGGTCGCTGTGCCCCCCACCCCCCGCTATTTAAATATACCAACTCTAAGAACCGAATACAAGGGGGGTGCAGGGGGGGCTTGCTCCCTGCAAAAGCAAAGGGAAAAAGTAATTGTTTATATTCACTGGGATTACTTATATAGGATTAGTTGTAGTACTTTATATTAAGCAAAAAGCAAATAGCAAAAGAAGGTCCTTGCGCACCAGCATTACAAACAAATAAATAAACTATCACAGGAATGAATAGTACTGAGCTGCTCATCTACATTCATTATATGCATGTCATCACGGGGTAATATACATGGCATGCCAATCATGCTTCATTTCCTTACCACTTCCTTGGTTTTAGGCTTGTCAATTACCCTGGCCATGCCCACTCCTGCGCGAAACTGCCGGTGAGCCAGTACACTACAGTATCCCCAACTGGAGTAGGGCACGCTCGTAACAGTGCCTGTTGGTGAGACACTTGAGTACGTGTGTGATGTGTCAGATCCTGGCAGTGTGTAGATAGCTGACTGTGGCCTTTTTGTTCAGCTGGGTGAGTTGGACATTACTGTCTGTACACCTGCACATACCTGTGACTACCACATGTTTGATTACACCTGGGGAACATCAATTTTGGAGCTGGCATCTGTCCACATCTTCCCAGGAATGCCAAAGTCTGCAGGTTCCTGATGTTCCATCCTGATTTATTTGGAATCCCCCCAGAGACACAGCAACACCGAAAATGGAACCACAGATCTCAACACCTCTATAAATTGTTATCACTGTTACTGGCATTTACCTTTTATCATGCATGTCATTATTTAAGGAATTTCAAATTGCATTTAGTCTAAAGCCTCAGAGATGGACACATGCTAGGCCACAGTCTGCAGACACAGGCATCTTCCTGACTTGCTTTCAGTTTCCTGCTGTGAAATAATATTCAAAAACCATTAATCAGCTTAGAAAGTGTTTACTACACATTAGCAATTAAAATAAGCTGCATATGTAAAATTGTCAAGAGGTGAAAGCTCTCCTTCAACCCCTGACTGTGCTGAATGCTTTGAAGTGAACAATAGCAAAATTTACCCCCTTTCTTTATAGTTATCTGTCTCCAGTTGAGTATTTCCACATGAAAGACCCCTCTCACCTTCCTAAATGGCTTCCTGGTATTCAGTTCTTTATGATTCACATTGGCTTGATAGTTGTCTGTCTCTGCTTTAAAAATTCAACATAAATGCGATATCTCGCATATCAAAAGGCTTTCTCAGGAGTCACTCATTTAGTAAGGGACCCCATGACCTGAGGAAAGTTTAACATTTCAAAATTTCAACAAGAACCAATACTAAAAGTTTTCCATTTCAAATGCACTGCTGCTTAGGTAAATGTGTCCAAAGTTTTAAGGACAGGTTTAAACCTCAATGCATCTAATTGCTTTTTTTTCTATCAGAGCACACCCACCCCCATAGAAAGAGGTTGTTTTTCAAGATACTCTAAGGCTTGGTGACACACAGACAGAGCAGACTGATTGTTTGGTGGGCAGAACCAAGGGAAAAACATTTCTTCAATTCAAAGTGGAATCAGATGCTTGACTAAAGTACATGCTCAGTTCTACAACCAGCAACTGAAATGTGACTTAATCAACCCCCAAGGACATACCATTAAATCCACCTGACCATACAATTACACACACACACACACACACACACACACACACACACATATATATATATACACACACACACACACACACACACACACACACACACACACACACACATATAGGTTTATAGGTAGGTTCTAGGCTATTGGCCCTAGGGCCTATATAAGGCTAACCAAAAAGGTACCCTGGCTTTTGCCACCCAAGAAAATTATTTTCCTGTGCCACTGTCGAGCAGAGCCACAAAAGTGATCCCTGGGGTGAAATTCCTGTTTTCCATCCAATCATCAAGATTTTTCTTGAAGAGTGCTAATGAAGAGCTTTGTTTGATATAGATAGGTAGTTTGTTCCAGATTATGGGAAGTCCCTGGGACAAGAATCTATCCCTCCAGCATGTTCTGTTTATTGTGGTGACAAGGTTTAGGTCCCTAGAGCATGTAGCTCGGAGGGATTGGGATTTCTTTAAGTGGAGCATGTCCAACAGCTCTGGGTTTGACATAGCTTTGTATGTTAGGCAGAGAGCGCCTCTAAGTAGGCAATATGCGATGGAGTAAAGCTGGAGTTTTTTGAGGCGATCTGCGTAGGGCCGCTGTTTGAGGCCGGTAATCTTCTTTGTGAGGTATTTCTGCGGCCTTTCTAGCTGTTGTAGATGTCTTGTGAGGTACACACCAAAAGGGGTGTTGTACTCTATAATGGGTCTAATGAGTAATGAGTAGAGGGGAACAATGACCTCTTTTTTCCTGGATGAGAAACC
Source organism: Protopterus annectens (assembly GCF_019279795.1). Lineage (NCBI taxonomy): Eukaryota > Metazoa > Chordata > Ceratodontiformes > Protopteridae > Protopterus > Protopterus annectens. The sequence goes on from NC_056744.1 coordinate 787,884,317, forward strand.
TTTTGTGATGAGGTGTGCCATATAGAAGGATTTCCTGACTACTGTGGTGATGTGATTATCAAAAGAGAGACTACTGTCCACCTGTGTCTCAAGGTCTCTTATCAAACTTTCGGTGTTACGTAGATTACTGCTTATGTGGTAGTTTATGGGTATAGAGTTTTTACCAAAGGGGATGACGGTGCACTTTTTGGGATTGAGCTTGAGGTCATGGCTTTGACACCAGGCATCTGTCTCATTGAGACCCTTTTGTAGGATGTCCACATTGTTAGGAGTTTTGATTATGGCTCCTAGTTTGCAGTCATCTGTGAACTTCATTAGCCAAAGACTTTCTGTGTTAGCCTGTACTTCAGAGAAGTAGATATGAAATAGGATAGGACCCAGGACTGAACCCTGTGGTACTCCACTTGTCACTGGGCTGAAGTCGGATTTGGAGTCTGCTACTTTCACAGTGTGGGTTCTGTCAGTGAGATAGTTGGTAACCCATCTTGTGACATAGGGATTTATACCTAGTTTAGTGAGTTTATCTATAATTCCAGAGTAGGGGATGGTGTCAAAAGCTTTGGGGAGATTTAGATAGGCTGTGTGAACCACCTTACCCTCACCCTCATCTACGACTTTGATGACTGCTTCAAAGAAGTCTATCAGGTTTTGGAGACATGATCTGCCTTTTACAAACCCAAACTGGGTGGGGTTCAGAGTTTGGAGATTACCAGTGTCTTTGTTTATAAGTTCCATGATGATACGTTCCATGGCCTTGCAGACCAGTCTCGTCAGGCTAATGGGACGGTAGTTCCTGGGGTCCGTGGTGGCTCCCCCTTTGTGGAGTGGGATAACTATTGCTGTGCACCATTCAGTGGGCACAAAGTCTGAGGTGAGGCTATAATTGAACATGGTACTTAGGTGGGGTGCCAGTTCATTCTGTAGTTCATGTAGAATGCAGCCTGGGATGGTGTCAGGTCCCATGGATGCTGTGATCTTGGCTTTGGAGAGTGTGGTTTTTACCTGTGCAGCCGTGATTACAGGAAGTTTGCATTCTTCCGGTATAGAGATGGGCCCTTTAGGGGGTGAGAGGGGGGCTAAAGTTAGCACTGAACCTATCTGCCAGGATGTTGGCAATATCAGTTGGTTCTGTATATTTAGTGCCACTGTGCTGTAACTCAGAGCAGATCTGAGTGTTACCATTGAGATTCTTGACATAGCTATAGAATGCTTTGTGGTTGTCTTTAGAATCAGTGGCAATTTTGTTTTCGTAACTAGCTTTGGAGGATTTTATGAGGGATTTCAGTTTCTTACTGAGGCTGACCAGGGAGTTCCTCCAATCATGGGATTTTACTCTTTTTGCAAAAGTTTCTTTCTTCTGTTGTAGAGTTTGTTTATGGCAAGGGACCACCAGATTGGCTTCATTTTTGGGGGGAGGATAGTATCTTGGTTCTGTTAGGGACAGCACGATCCATGCACTCGTGAAAGTGCCTATGAAGTGCATTTGTGTAGAATTCAGCATTTGTACTTCTATTGTCCGTCTGCATGGGTGTCGTGAAGTTTGCCACTTCTGTCTTAAGAAGCGTGAAGTTGGCTTTGGAGAAATTTTTTACAATGGTTTCCCTAATGGGGATAGGGGCGGGATGTGGATGTCTAGGTTGATTATTTTGTGGTCAGATCTGACCAACGAGGAATTGACCACTGGTGTGGAACACCGGTCGCCCATGTTGGTAATGACCTGGTGTAGGATATTGCTGCCCCTGGTGGGGGTGGGGGTGTGGACTAGTTCATCCAAGGCATTAGAATTTATGAATTCCAGAAAACATTGAGCAAAAGAGTTGGTACACAAGTAGTTTTCCCAGTTAATGGTGGGGTAGTTGAAATCACCCATTATTAGGGTGTTGGGTTGTACCCTAAAATATTTTCCAGTGTATCAAGAAATGAGGAGTAGGAATCCTGGAGCATGGTGGGGGATCTGTAGCAAGCTACAATTTGGATTGCAGTCTCGCCCAGAGTTAGTTGCACTTGGATAATCTCGGATGCATTATGCTGAGCAACTAGCCTGGAGTTGTGGATATCCTTAATGAATATGGACATGCCTCCGCCTTTAGTGTTTCGGTCCAGGTTAGGTAGCCGAAAGGTGTGGTATGAATTATAGCCTAGTAATGCAGGGTTGCTCTCTGGAGCCTTGAACCAGGTCTCTGTCACTGCACAGATGTCGATGTTCTCCATTTTAAGGACTGCCTTGAGTAAGTGCATTTTGAGGTTTCGACTTCTAGCATTGAGTAGCATTACCCTCAGATTTTGCTTGCTACTACTATACACATATATATATATATATATATATATATATATATATATATATATACTGTGTGTGTGTGTGTGTGTGTGTGTGTGTGTGTGTGTGTGTATATATATATATATATATATATATATATATATATATGTATATAGATTGCTAGATAAATACATATTTAGATATACAAAACAAAAACTTGCAACGGAATGAACCAGGCAAAGTCCAATAACAAGAAAAAATCAGCGCAAATACTGTGTTGCTATGTCAGTTATTCACAAAAGCAGATAATCCAATGATGGAAACCACAACAAATCCTCAGGTAAAAAGAGTAATCCACAACATGTGGTTTCCATTTGCCTGGATCGTTCCGTTGCAAGTTTTGTTTTGTTTATAGTTATTTATTCTTCAGCAACAGACGATTTACCCCTCGGTTTGCTTTAAAATCTACAGTTGTACATATTTAGATATACCTTACTTTTAGCACAAGTACGATATAAAATATGCTTGTCAAGAAATATGTCTGTGAGATATTTTTCTAGGTGCCTCTGTTTGTGTCTGCTTATTTATAAGCACGTTTGCACCTGACAGTATTTGTATGTATATCACTATTTATGTATTTGAAAGTTGCTTACTGCAATAAATCTGTGTTTGTGTGTGTGTGTGTGTGTGTGTGTGTGTGTGTGTGTGTGTGTGTGTGTATATATATATATATATATATATATATATATATATATATATATATATACATACATTTACAGTGGCTATAAATAGTGTATGCACTCCTGTCAACATGGCAGGTTTTTGGTAAAAAAAAATGAGACAACAGTAAATCTTGTCAACACTTTTCCCACCTGTAATGTTACCTATAATATGTACAATTTAAGTGAAAAACAAATCTGTTGGGTGGCACAAAAATGTACAATAGGCCGGTTACTTAAACCTGCACACCCTTAAAGTAATACTGTGTTGAAGCATCTTTTGCCTTAATTACAGCATTCCTGTAATTGTTGTAATTAAGGCAAAAGATGCTTCAACACAGTATTAGGTTAAGGGTGTGCAGGTTTAAGTAACCGGCCTATTGTACATTTTTGTGCCACCCAACAGATTTGTTTTCACTTGAATTGTACATATTATAGGTAACACTACAGGTGGGAAAAGTGTTGACATGATTTACTGTTGTCTCATTTTTTTTTACCAAAAAACATCTTTTGCCTTAATTACAGCATTCAGGCTTCTTGTACCCGCGGTGGTGGGGCTGTGGTAGCGTTGTTGCCTCACAGTAAGATGCTGTCCGGTTCGATTCTCAGCTAGAGCGTCATCTGCGTGGAGACATGCGTGAATGGGCGTACCTTCGTTGAAGGTTGTGCATCAGGGCTGGCAACTTGGCACGTAAAAATCAACTACCAATCATTAGCGGACCGGAGTTCGCTGTGGCGACCCCTAACCGGGAAAAGCTGAAAGACACAAACAAACAGCATTCAGGCTTCTTGGGTACACACCTGCCATCAATTAAGGAGACTCAGATTAACCAGATATAAAGTTCATCTGTCCTGCTAGAATTTTACTAACATTTATGAATCAATTTATTTAATTGACATTTGTTACCTGGTTTGGTCTGACAGGGCAAAGCCCTTTTTCAGCAATGAGCAGAGAACAAAAGCTCCAGTATTGCAATGCATAGCACAGACAATAGTTAGAAGTCAAAACTGAAATAGAATGAGATAAAGTATTAATTAAACAATGAAAATAATAACTTTTTTTTTTCAAAACATTCCATAGAAAATTAGGAAAAGTACAAGTCAGAGATATTTTCATGGATGACTATCCCAGATAAGTGTCTATTAACAAAGTAAGAGCAGTTTAAAGCAGATTTAGGAAGTGACTGCATAGACAGGAAAGGGGTATATAGCGAAATATTATTAGTGAAGAATATGTGAGATGAAAAAGTACCAAGATATATAAGGTTGATAGGTTCATGGGTGTGTACCAGGCTAATGGCCCTGGAGCCTTTACAAGCCTAGCCCATAGGATTACCCTGGCATCATGCCACCCAACCTTAGTTCCTAGTGCATCTATCAAGCAGAGCCACTGGAGTGATCCTCGAGCTGAATTTTCTGTTTCCCATCGACTCATCAAGACTTCTCTTGAAAAGGGCCAGTGAGGTGCTCTGTTTGACATGTATGGGAAGTCTATTCCATAGCATGGGCAGTCTCTGGCTTATGAACCTGTCCCTCCAGCACGTTTAGTTGATTGTGGTGATGAGTTTGAGGTCTCCGGAGCATGTGGTGTGGAGGGATTGGGATTTCTTTGGATGTAGCATTTCTAACAGAGCTAGGTCAGACATGGCTTTGTAAGTCAGGCAGATGGCAAAGGGGTTTGTGTGATGTGATACATGTATTTTAGGTATCCTTAAGTAATTTGTAGGGCCTACACACATTTACACAAACAGGAGAGTGCTATGAGGTGTGCTTTTGGATCTCTGGGTGCAATATTTAGGAGAACTTGGACTAAGATGTGCAATATTACCAAAAGACCACACAGCACTGCCTGGTACAGTGACTTGCAATAAGGTAAACAAGAACATTATGGAGGCAAAATTGTCATTCTGTATTCATGACACTGACAGTAGTATTTCACTCCTATGTGCTTACTGCCTGACTTGACAACTTTAGTTAGTACAACTGCAAATTGGATGCTGCAATCCTTAATTTACTGAAGGGAGTCAACCCTCCTACATGGTGTTTCATGCAAACTGCACATGTCTCTTTTGTTGTTTTAAAGAGACCAAAGCAAAAGTAGTAATGTGAAAAATATGAGTAACTGTGTGTGGCTGAGTAGTGTCGGCTGCCAATTAACAACTCAATTTATGACTAGTTTAGCAGTAAGATTGGAAATGTGCACAAAGACAGACAGGGAGTGCCTCAAAGCAAATTTAATAATCCGGTTAAAGGAATTGAGGATTGCTAAATAGTTTCAGCTGAATTAGATAAGATCATATTAAGCTCTAAAAATGCATCAGTTATTTGCATTATGCAAGTGATACATACATGCCCAAAATATTCAGTAGCCTCACCCCTCCCCCCGGGAAAAAACACTTCACTGCATGGAGTATAGAATACAGTGAGTTTTCAGTACATTCTTTTACTGTGCCAGCATCATAGACACAGGTTTGCAATCTACTGTTTTGCAGTCCTTTAAATTATGTGGAGATGATGCAAATGTCAGGAAAATACAGAAACAGCATGTCACTAGTCACTGATGTTCCTCAAAGAGATTGGAAAACAAAAATAAGTTAACATAATGACGTCTTGTAGAAATAGGGGGAAATAAAAAATCAACACAATGAAATAATCAAAAATTGTCTGAAACTGGCTTGTGAAAATTAAATTGAAATTGTTTAAATAAATCTTTTTGCTGCTACCAAACAAATTAAATAAGTAAATGATTCTGCAGGCAGAGGGGAAGACATTTGAAATGGCACTCCCTTCCTTTCAATTCTGAGCTGTCAGTTGTAGTGACAGTTTTCACACCTCTTCAGAAGTGTGGGAGGAGGGGACTGTTAATTCATGTTGGACTACAAAAGAACACTTGGAACAAAGGCATCCAAATTAGCTACAGCTCTGTCTGCTGCTGGATAACTTCAAATTATACTGTAAAGCAAGCTCTGAGCTAAACATAAATGAGGATGATTAGCAGAATAAATGATTAGCAAAATATATGCAGTCGCAGCGCGCCGACAATATTAGATATTATTCAAAATGGGTTAATAAATACGAATTCGACAGAAAATTAGAAAAATCCTCGCTTATCAAACTTATCAAACAGCTCAAAACCGATTCCAAAGGTCAGGCAAAAAAGCAACGTCGATTAGGAATTCCTCAGGCACACAGGTGGCTTGAGGAAGTAAACTGTCGGGAACAAAAGAACAAAAATTCAAAAGCAATGTTTTTTAGATAAGGAGGACAATAACTTAGTAATAGCATCAGCACCTCCACCTCCCTTACCAGAATATGAAGCAAGTGAACATTAGTCCACCCTCACGATATCCTGCAGTCACTGAAGATAGAGATATTATGAAACTAAAACTGACTAAAATTAGAGATCCCATTAGGACCAGGTCCCAAACAAAGGCAGGTAACTCAGATGAAGGCATAGAGTTATTGCAAATGGTTAAGAATTCACGATCTATAAATGAAGAAGAAACATGCCCACTTATAGAAGTACCCAATCCTCAGGCAGGTCAAGACAATCAGGACCCAACTATTTTAGTGTATAGACCTTGGACTCCGGAAGACATCTGGAAAGCCACTGAGGGAATTTCTCATCCAAAGGTTAATTTTAGAAAATTCTCAGAAGATTTACAAGGCATGAGGCTGAGTTATAACCTAAACGGAGAAGAAATAGAAAAGGTAGTTAGACAAATTGTAGGGCCAGATTGGTACATGATTAGTGGGAATTGGAATCCCCATGACGCTGCACAAAGACGCCTCCCACATAGCAGCGCAGAATTAGACACCAGAGTAAAAGGTCTTACAGACCGCATCTCTGAAAAATGTAAACCTAGGGCAGACTGGACTTGCATTAATCAATGCATCCAACAAGAAGGTGAAACAATTGAGCGGTACTATGCCAGATTATTACAGTGTTTTAATAACCACTGTTGAATGCAGGTTCCTGAAGATCAAACACAAGATTCCTCATATGAACAGCAATTAAAAAATGCATTTTTAAAGGGCAGTATTGCACCTATAAGCAGTTTTATTACAAAACATATGGTAGACCATCGTACAAGCAGGTTACAATCATTACTTGAATACGCTAGGCATGCCGAAAGGCATTTTAATAGCAAAAAGAAAAAGAAAGCTCAAGTATTTTCTGTAGAAGATGGAGCAGAAGTTTATGTAGTACAGTCTGGGAAAAAGGGCAAGAAAAACGTACAGGGAAACAAACAATCTGATCAACGATCAGAGGACTTTGAAGGGTGAAAGAAAAGAGGAGAATGTTTTAAATGCGGTAAAAAGGGACATTTGGCAAGGGATTGCAAGAAAAACAAGAAGGCAACAACGGAAGATAAGGACGGTGGGGACTGACTATATGGTAGTCAGGAATCACTAGAAGTGGCTAGCAAAGAAAGGACAAATGAGAATGTGATAGAGGGAGTAGAGGAAGTGCAGGAAGTTAGTGACAATGAAGAAAATGAAATACTGGACCTAGCTTTATTGAGCTTGGAGCTCTATTTAGCAGACATGAAACCAGAAGTTACACAGTTACACTCTTGGTAGAAGGGAGGGAAGACAAATTCTTGTGAGAATCAGGGGCATCACGAACCCTGATACATCCCTCCAAACTTCCAGAAAACACAGAGTCACCTGATTACATACTGGTCAAAGCAGCTAATGGACAGCTGTATCGGGAGCCTCTCTCCTGTAACATTGCAATAACTGATCCAGTTTCAGGATTGACACAGAAAAGCAAAATTGTTGTTTCTGCAAAATGCCCAGTAAACCTCTTGGGCAGAGACCTCATGCAGCTATTTGGTATAGCAGTAGTCCCAACCATGCAGGGTATGGAAGCACAGTGACAAATTGATACCTTTACAGTGCAATTGGAGGGTGACATGTTTTATTGGTACAGCCAGGACTTGGTTACGACTGGTCCAGGGACTGTGACCAAAGAGTTAATAACTGTAGCCATCAGCAAGTTCCCCTCCCTTGACATTGATAAGCAACACCTGTTGCACTGTACCCTGTATCATTGTAACACACCAGGATCTGGTAAAGAATATGAACAACAATTATTTAAGAATCATGAAACAGATTGGTATTGCGTAACCTGTACTGGGACACAGAAGGGAACAGAGTAGCCAGCTGTTCATTGCACCAGGAGTTCTTTGCACTTTATAAATCTAATCGATTACCACACGTTAGCTTAACAAAAAACAGAAATATAGAATGGGCAGACCTAGGAGAAAAAGTCACGAGATGGGAGAAACAGACAGAACTAGAACTGTCAGAACAGGGAATACAAATACAGAAGTTGAATTGGATAACTCAGACTAACCCAGCTGTGCACTTGCAGTCTAGCGAGGACAGCTGATTGACACTCCTGTTAGAGGAGGAAGAAAATGCCTTACGAAATATACCAGAGACCCTCTGGTCAACAGGAAAATCAGATGTAGGACTCATTCGTACAGCGGGACCAGTTACTATCATGCCAAAGTCAGCATTCAGACCACAAAAAAGACAGTATCCCTTAAGAAAAGATGCAGAGGCAGGGATAAAGCCTATTATAGCAGCCTTACTTAAAGGAGGGATACTAGTAGAATCTCCCGATTCACCATGTAACACACCCTTATTTCCAGTTAAAAAGGCCAATGGAGAATGGCATATGGTCCAAGATTTACAAGCTGTAAATGATGCAGTAATACCAAGAGCACCTACGGTGCCAGACCCACACACCCTGTTGAATGATCTGAAACCTCAACAGAAGTATTTTTCTGTGGTAGACATCAGCAATGCATTCTTTTCAATACCAATACACCCTGAATGCCAGTATTGGTTTGCATTCACATTTCAGGGGAAAATGTATACATATACGCAACTACCTCAGGTATATTGTGAAAGTCCAACAATATTCTCACAAGAAATGGCAAGCAACTTGGTGGGATTCACCCCACCAAGAGGCAGTCAGATTTTACTTTATGTTGATGACATCTTGCTGGCAGCCCCCACCCAGCAGGAAAGTAGAGAAGATACCATAGCACTTCTACGATTTTTAGCCGCTGGAGGACATAAGGTAAATAAAAGTAAACTGCAGCTTTGGAAAAAACAAGTCAAATACCTGGGATATGTAATATCCAAGGAAGGTAGAACATTAGATGAGGACAGAAAAATAGCAATTTTGCAAGCACCAAAACCCACTACCAAGAAGGAAATTATGTCCTTCCTGGCTACAACCAATTTTTGCCGGAGCTGGATTCAAAACTATGCCTTGGAATCTGCACCTCTGACTGACCTTATATATAAGAAGCCTATGGCAGTGCAGGATTTGTTACAATGGACACCAGAGGCAGAATCTGCTTTCTGCAAACTAAAGCAGTTAATAGCATCCTCATTAGTTCTGGGATTGCCAAACTACCATAAACGTTTTTTCCAAACTGTAGATTGAAAGCAGGGTTACATGACATCAATACTAACACAACAGCATGGGGATAAGCAACGCCCCATTGCTTACTATTCATCACAACTAGACCCAGTGGCACAATCCTTACCCCACTGTGTACAAGCAGTAGTTGCAGCTGCAATGGCAGTACAGTCTTCAGCCTCAGTAGTTTTGTTCCACCCTCTCACTTTGAGAGTACCTCATGCAGTCGCGATTATTTTACTACAAGAAAAGGTGGCATATCTTTCCCCTGCTAGGCATCTTTCCTTTATGACTATATTGTTGAGCCAACCTCATATGACAATTGAGCGATGTACGACTTTAAGCCCTTCTACTCTGCTCCCGACCCCTGCAGATGGCACACCATACCGCTGCCTGCAGGTAATTGAGCAAAAGACACTACCTAGAAAAGATCTCATGGATGTCCCCTTGGATGATGCCAAGGTGACATACTATGTGGATGGTTTGTGCAAAAGGGGTCCTGCAGGACAGAACCTAGTAGGATATGCAGTAGTTTCTGATACTGGGATTATAGAAGCAAAACATTTACCACACAACTTATCTGCACAGGCAGCAGAATTGATTGCCCTGACACGGGCATGTACCTTAGCAAAGGGTAAATGTGTAAACATTTTTATTGATAGCCAGTACGCTTTTTCTACCGAACATGTTTTTGTGCAACAGTGGAAAAACTGGGGAATGATGACATCTACTGGCAAACCTATAAATCATGCACAGTTTATTTTAGATCTTTTAGAATCTATTTAGTTACCTCAGAAAGTAGCCATTTGTAAATGCACAGCTCACACCAAGCAACAAGATAGAATTTCAAAAGGTAATGCGAGAGCTGATACAGCTGCAAAAAAAGCAGTCACAGAAGTATTTCTTTTAAATGAGGAATTACAACCCTCTGAGATTTTAGATTTTGATATGTTAAAAACAGTGCAGGCACTCACTATGCAAGCTGAAAAACAACGATGGATAAAACGAGGAGCAATCCTCAAAATTGTAAAAGCTGTACATCTCTAGAGAAGGAAAACCAATACTACCCTCTAATTTGTTTCGATATGCAGCTTTGTTGAGCCATGGGCAGTGCCATGTCTCAACAGGGGGGATGGTACAGCTGGTGAACCAGGTGTTCACAACATATGGATTTACAAACTACTAAAAAATTTTGTTTGATGTGTCAAATTTGTAACAAACATCATGCACAGGGGGTGATAAAGCCCAAGCAAGGGAGTTTCCCTACACCACCATATCTGTTTCACACTATCTGTATGGATTTCATAGAATTGAACAAATGTGAAAATAAGAAGTATTGTCTTGTCATTGTAGATATGTTTTCCAGATGGGTGGAAGCCTTTCCAACAAAAAATCCAGATGCAGCTACGGTGGCAAAAGTACTTGTCAAGGAAATCATTCCTAGGTTTGGTATTCTAGAAAGGATCTACAGTGACAATGGTACACACTTTGTAAATCAAATCATACAGCAGTTGAGTAAGCATTTTGATATTTCTTTAAAAAATCATTGTGCATACCATCCACAATCTGCAGGGCTAGTTGAAAGGCATAATGGTATACTAAAAAACAAATTGAGAAAACTAATAGCTGAAACAGGAAAAAACTAGTTGTACTGTTTGCCCCTGGCACTGATGAGCATGAGAACTGTCCCTACAGCAAAAGGATTGACTCCTTTTGAAAAATTATTTGGAAGGGCTTATTATACACCCCAGTGGAAACTTCTCATGTCATCAGACCAGGAAGCTGATTTCACACTAGCTGAATATATGAAAAAGTTGTTGAGTTCTAAACATATGTTGCAGTCAAATTCTGTTTCAGATAGAAAACAAACTGAGACTTCAGAAGTGGCAGTAATGCCTGGAGATTGGGTGTGGATCAAAAACATCAAGAGGAAGAACTGGTCATCACCAAGATGGGAAGGTCCCTACCAGGTGCTTCTTTCAACACCCACTGCAGTCAAGATAGCAGAACGAGCTTCGTGGATACACCTGATGCACTGCAAGCTGGTTAAGAACTTTGAGTTGGACAAAAATCTTACCTCTCCATTGGGGCCCTCAGCACAAAGTCTGGCTACAAAGGGGGGTCAGATCAATAGGACTGATCCGTCTCAACCCCAGTGAAGAAACCATCAGTACTGAAGGTTCTATTATGGCAGAGAGTAAGAGCACGTGTCCAAGATGATGGAATGCAGTAAGATCCAAATACACCTACTTGGAAGAGTCGGAGAAAACAGAAATGCAGAACAACCGTTTCCTCAAAAGTATTGCATAATCATCCTGCTGACTGTACTAGTGACAATAATCTTTTTGTTGTGGCCATTCCTTTTCCCAGCCACACAAATTGAACTAAACAAGCATGCAGAGTGGCACCCGAATTTTAACACTTACCAGGCAATCAAATATGTGTATGCTGAGACCTTCAATGTTAAGGGGGGGGGGGGTTGCTGTTAACTTCAGTTCCCCTAGGAGCCAACAAGACCTGGGAAAACTTAATTTATGATACATCAGATGTCACATCACAAGATAAAGTAGCATTGCACTTGTCTGTCCGACAGACAGGTATGTGTTTTTACAAGAATGATACAGTTCAGGTGGGTTGGAGCAATTGCAATGTGACTGTTCCCTATAGATGCTACACTAAACCTGATAACACCAGATCCTATTGCAACACAAGCTATGATACATTTTTTGAACTGATGCATAGGACAACTGAAGAAGTAAAACATAATGCTGATCTCTATAAGTAACTGTCTATAATCGACAAAAAATGTTTCATGCAGAGCCAGGGCAGAGTAAAGTTACTACAAAAGTAGAAGATTGTTACTTTGTATGTGGTAGGAACGCATATAAATGGTTACCTGAGAATTGGTCTGGCAGTAGTTTTTTGGGGTACCTGGTTCATGCCATATGACACACAACAGTTTTACCTCAAGGGAAAATTCGGAATGTTCGAGAAATCAAGAAGCCTGTCAATTCAGTGGGGCAAATCAATGCGTGCTGGAAAAACCAGCTTAGGGAAAAATGGACTGTCACATATGGACTTGAGTGATACTGTTATCTCATGGGCAGGCAACAAAATCGATCTGGGAACTGAGAAAATTGTCTAAGCTTTTCGAAATAATGAGCAATTCAACCTTTTCTGCCCTAGAATTGCTGACTGACGAACTGACTGCCATGAGAACAGTGGTGCTTCAAAATCGCATGGCTCTTGACTTCGCCCTAATGGTGAGAGGAGGTACGTGTGCTTTAATCCAGGAGGAGTGCTGTTCGTATATTCCTGACCACAAACATGAAATAGACAACCATCTTGAGGTAATTCAGCAGGTGTCAGCCATGACCAAACCAGGACCAAATCCATTGATGGACTTTTTCCAGAAATTGTTTGGGGGTGGGGCAGTATCCTGATGAGCATTCTGATTGCCACCTGTGTAGAAATAATCCTACTGGTGGTATGTGTGTGCTGATGCATCCCCTGCATAAAAAGACTGATTAAAGACTTTATAGACATTTCAGTTTCAGAAACCTTATACCAAGGTGCTGAACTTGAAGAATTGCTGAAAAACTGAAAATGCTTTCATAAGTTTAAACTGAATGACTCACTTAACTGCAAATCCTGAGTATGAAGAGATTAGGGGAAGAAAAAACTGTTTATGCTTATCTTGAAAGTAGAATAAAAGTATTAAAAGGGGGAAAATGTTAGAAAAATATATAATAGTAATATGTATGCTTACTGCATTCGAGGTTTAAAAGGGTTAATACATTTATTCTGTTCACACTGCATGAATCTGCACAGTTATTAGAAACTTAACAAGAAGCATTTCATTTCTGCTAATGTCGTGAAAATAACAAACGACATTTCATTTCTGCTAATGTCATGAAACATAACAAAGAGATATTAATTTCTGCTTATGCTATGAGAAAGTATGCAGCTGCTAGAAGCGTTGATAAAGAAAACAATAGATGCTTGAATGTATAAACCATAGTCAGCATTACTTGTACCAAAGCTAGAAATGTACCTTGAATCTAGACAAAATGTAACACATGTATTAGAACAGTACAATTGAAGAATTGAAAAGTTAAAATGGGCTAAAATAAGCCCCAAGGCCAGGTTGTTTTTCTCAAAATGTTTTGCAAGCTAGCAAATAATCTAACCTAGTCAGCAATAAGTCTAGTAACATTTTCTGTAGAACATACAGAAAGCTGTGTCTAACTACGTCATCAATGGAATAGTAACATTTTCTGTGTGACAGGAAGAGAACTGTATAAGAATAACATACTAATCACCAGTAATTCAGACAAACCTTGTGCCTGCATGCTTTGTCTCCTTGCTGCAAGTAATAAAGGGTACCTTGCTTGAACCTAACGTGAATTGGTCTTTGAAGTTTTTTCCTTTGACACTGTCAAATTGTCCGGTTACCAATTTCATTCAAAACCGGACTCCGGGCACAGTAAGTAAGAAAGAATGTCAAAATAAAAACACACTCCGGTGTTTTTAGTTTATGTATGCAAGCATTGTAAATATGCTTGCGCACAAAACAGTTCTCGGTGCGTGCGCCACTCACAATACCACATGTCTATTGCAACCTCGAGTGCAGCAGAGGAGGTGCTCCGACTTCGTTCAGTGTTTTAAGTATTCAACAGGATTATACAGAGCGACTGATGTAAGTGGGATGGACCTAACATTGAGGAGTATTTAGAACTGCAAAAATGATCACAGCCTACTTCCTGGAAAATTTCTGGGTGAGTCTTTGCTTGATTTAGAAAGCATGTTATGTTTCTTTATTTTGACAGAAGGGGTCCGTCTTCAGAAGAGCTGGTTGCATTAAATATCTCTTCAATTAATAACCCAGCAACGCACTGTCGCCACCCTTAGGTTGCAAGTTTTTGAATTGACAGGTATGGTGACCGTTTCCTGCTCAAGGCTTGAGAGCAGCGAAATTGCCAGTTGGGGGGCTACTCATTTTTCTTTATAATTTTTAGAGGATGTGGGTGAATGACACTTGCCTGTTGTCTTTTCCTGGTGAATATTGCCACTGATGTTTTGTGGCTGGAGGCTGAAAGATCAGAAACCTTTAAAGAAAGGTGTGCTGAAATTGGCTGGCAACGTATTCATGTGCATTGAAGGAACTGGATCTTTTTTGGTGGTATTCCGGTCCAGAAACCGTGTAGATAAAACCTATGAAAAAGTTGAACTTTGCTTCAGAACAGGTTGAGAAACTTTTAAAGTTATTCGGAAGTCTTCTCATAAAGCAACTGTGTACTGTAGACATAAAATATCCAAGTATGTAAGGAAATAGAGAAGACTTGCAAATTGTTTGTTTTTGCTCTCTATGTACTTCTAATAGTAAAAACTGCAAGAAAACCCTGAGCCAGTAGGGTGTTCCAAGTTTTGATGGTGGCTAGGATTTGGGCTGGTAAATTGTCCGGCAAAGTTTGTTTTAGTTAACTTGTACCTACAGTTGTTTTAAAAGGTTTAAAGCTGAGTGACAATGAAATGTATACTGACTGTTGAATGGTAATGGGATTGGTTTGTGTTTTAGAGGTGGATTACTCTTTTTATAGGGCGACATGAAATATACAGCACTTTGGATTTGTTAAAAATATAGAGTGATGTTTAGTGGCCTTGTATTCTGGTGTAGAAGTTTCAGCTGACATAAGTGTTGGTGGTTGCAAGTACTAGAAAAACATTGATGTATTGTCATTTTTTTATTTTCTTTCTATTATTTATGCAGATTATTGTCATTTTTCCTTTTTTGTTGTATTGTCTGATCTTTTGTAACAGTGTCTAGTGAACATTTTATGATCTCTTGTCATGTGTGCACTGGAACAAGCTTCCCATCCATGTGAAGCAGACAGTCCATCCCTAGCCCTATTTAAGCATAACTTTGACCAATAGGTGGGAAAATGGAAATCATCCCTGTTACCACCTATCCGTTTTTTTTCCTGGACTATCCACAAATTAAATCAATTCTCTGATAGTCAGGAAAACATTGTATAAATGACAGTATTTTGTTTCACAAAAGAAAACAGACTATCTGTGTTTGTTAAACTGGCAGATTTACTATGCTTTTTTACAGAAAAGCATTGTAAATCGGCTGAAAGCAGGCATCCGGAACAAAAAAAGATGATGTTCCCATCAGCTGGCATCACAGTGATGTCACAAAATGGGCGGGGCATGGATGGGAGAGGGGTGGAAATGGGTGGAGTTATGGATGATGTAAGGGACATGATCTTAGTCCGGTTTTAGCCACAAAGAAAGCTGGCAACCCTAGAGATATATAAGTGTCCTGTTTTTTTTTGGCTTATTTATACTGATTATTGTTTCTAGCAATTTATATATAGCACTTTTTATTGTCTGCTGAATAGTTTGTCCTGCATTTTACTGCTATTAACTAATATGCACGGGTAATTGATTTGTTTGCAGTTAAAAGCATTCTGTAGAGTCTCTTTGCTCCTTTATCTGTTTAAAAACATTCATCTTGTGGTTTTCTGTAGTGTTTACTGTATAGAGTGTAGGCTAATAGCTTTAGTATTGGTCTCCACCCTCCCTGTTGGTGTCTTGTTGTTATACTTGGTGGCTTTGCAGTTGCCCGCCCCTACTGTAAATTTGATCTGGGACACTCCTCCCAGTCTAGTGTCAATAGCTCATTCTACCTAATACAGAGAGAACATCTGAGAAGGCCTTCTCCCTTTCAAAAAAAAAAAATTGCCCGAAACTCCTTCTGTTCTTATGGTGCTTCTCAAACATTTTGAAAATATAGAGTATATTTTAGAGCATTTATTATAACTGTATTTGCCTTAATATTGCTACAACTCAAGTGCTCTGGGTTGCATCTGAATTGTTTGTGTGTTTTAGCTGCTTTTCTGTGTATATATATATATATATATTACAGTTGTGCACTTGCCTTGCTTCATTTAAAAAAGTTTTAAATTGCTAATTTTGTAGAGTTTTAATTGCATTTACTGTTTAGGACTACACACTCAAGTGTGTTAGCCTTTTCAGTGTTTATTTACTATATTATGTCATTGTTTAGCCTGTTTCAACAAAAAAAAATACTATCTTGTTTGCTCGTTTCCCACCTTTCCTAGCCAGTCCAGATCCCAGGCTTTGCTTGTCTCAGGACTTTATTTTCTGTGTTCGGAGCTATCCAGACCTTGCTGTGCTAGAGGGAAGTCCTACTGCTTACCAGTGGGAGTGGTGAGCATTGTACTGCCTATCTAACACTAGAGGAGTGGTTTCCAGCTATGAAATTGTAATTTTATTAGCCTTTTTGGGCTGATTTCTATCCCTTTCAACTTTCTAGCTTAAAAACGCGTGCGTTTGCACATTTTTCGCATCGTGCAGCACCGTGAGACTACAGTTAAACTCTGCCAGGTGCCAGAAAGTGTGCTCTTCAAATTTTCCCTTAGAACTAGCTGATGTCTCAGTAGTAGCACTAAAATCTGAACCCCTGTGACTAGCACTTGCTCTAGAATCTGCTGGAAAGCACTAGGAAGCCGGAAACTGATACAAACAATCAACTCTCCTTGTCAATAAGGAGAAATTAATTGTAGACACTAAACAGCTTATAATTGCAAAGTACCTTGCAAAGGTAAGGGAAAACACCTCTTATACTTTACAAAAAAGCACCTAAACAGGCATATCCAAGGGTCAGCTTCCGGTGATTTCTCCTGTCCACCTGGTGAATCTAGGCATACTGGGGCAATGCGGCAACTGCCTCATGTACACAGACAACCCTCTCCTCCTGCCAACACTATAACCTGCGAGAGATGCACTTACATAGCCAAACTGGAAGCAAAGCTCTCTCTGGCCAAGATTTTGCTAGACAGTCAAGAGGAGAAGGTTAACACCTGCACTACACCTCAAGCAACTCATAGCCCTTCAAAATCCACACCATCAACACCCACACATAGCAGCACTAAACCCACATATGCGGAGGCCCTTAACATTAACCTGCCCAAGCAACAAGGACCTCCGAAGCTGAAATGCAAACAAACACCAGTCCCAAAAAAAGTGACACATAGCTCACAATACCAGTGTGCCACCCAACAACAGCCCTTAATGCAAGACAATGTACCCAACACTTCAGTCATAGGTGACTCTATAGTCAGGCACACTGATGTCCCACTCACCAGGCTGAACAAGGAGAAAATTACAGTCAGCTGCCTGTCGGGTGCCAGGATCCACCACATAATGCATGCACTCAAGTCACTCCACAACAAGTACAAATACAACTCTGTCATTGTCCATGCTGGAGTAAATGACTTGAGATGTACCTCCCTGGACTACATGAAAAGAGACATGGAAGAGCTCTCAGATTATGTGGTCCAGGCAGGTATGACTCTAGCCCTGAGTAGCATCCTGCCTTCGCCCAGAATGATACCACAGCATAAGGACAAAATTATTGACTTCAACAATTGGCTAAGCTTCTGGTGTCATTCAAAGAGGATTCAGTATCTGTCTGCCTGGGAAGACATGATCGACAAACCACGATGCTTTGCCAGAGATGGTCTGCACCTGTCACCCCTGGGATTCAGGTTACTGGCTAAAGCTCTTGCCATACCTATAGTGCTTTTTTTAGGCAAGGTTCAAAGGACAAAATCACCACTGTAACAGATACAAGCATGCAAAATCTGAAGGTAATGCTACTCAATGCTAGAAGTCTAAACCTCAAAATGCACTCACTCGAGGCACTCCTAAAAATGGAGAACATTGATATCTGTGCAGTAACTGAGACTAGGTTCAAGACTCCAGAGAGCACCCCTGCAATACCAGGCTACAACTCTTACCACACTTTTCGGCCACAAAACCAAGACCGAAACACTAAAGGTGGAGGAGTGTCCATATTCACCAAGGATATTCACACCTCCAGGCTAGTTGCCCAACACAATGCATCTGAAATTCTCTAGGTGCAACTAACACTAGGTAAGACTGCAATTCAAATTATAGCTTGCTACAGATCCCCCACCATGCCCCAAGATTCTCACTACACATTTCTAAACATACTGGAAAATATTAAGATACAACCAAACACCCTAATACTGGGTGATTTCAACTACCCTGCCATTAACTGGGAAAACTACATGGGTACCAACTCCTTTTCCCAATGGTTCTTGGAATTCATAAATTCCAATGCCCTGGATCAACTAATCCATTGTCCCACCAGGGGCTCCAATATCCTAGACCTGGTCATTACCAACATGGGAGATAGATGCTCCACACCAGTGGTCACCCCCTCATTGGTCAGGTCTGACCATAAGCAAATCACTCTTGACATCCACATCCCACCCCAATGCCCCCAGTAAGGAAACCTCCTTAAAAAACTTCTCCAAAGCCAACTTCATGCTACTGAAGTCAGAAGTGACAAACTTCATGACACCCATGCAGACGGGATCTGAAAGTTCAACTGCAGAATCGAAAACTAAGGCACTGTACAAGCACATCCACCTGTGCATGAATTGCGCCATCCCAAATAGAACCAAGATGCTCTCCTCCAAAATAAGGAAGTCAATCTGGTGGCCCCCTGCTATAAACAAACTATACAACAGAAGGAAGAAACTGTTGCAGAAAAGAGGAAAATCCCAAGATGCAAAAAACTCCCTCACCAGCCTCAGTAAGCAGCTGAGATCCCTCATAAAATCCTCAAAAGCCAGTTATGAAAATAAAATTGCCAAAGATTCCAAAGACAACCACAAGGCATTTTATAGTTATGCCAAGAATCTAAATGGCAATGCTCAGATCTGCTCTGAGCTTCAACAGAATGGCATTAAATATACTGATCCCAAGGATATTGCCAATATCCTGGCAGATCGATTTAGTGCCAACTTCAGCCCCCTCTCACCCCTTAAAGGGCCCATCTCAATACCAAAAGATTGCCAAATTCTGGTAATCATAGCCACACAGGTAGAAACCGCACTCTCCAAAGCTATGAATACAGCATCCATGGGACCAGACGACATCCCAGGCTGTGTACTACATGAACTACAAAATGGACTGGCACCTCACCTAAGTTTCATGTTTATTCATAGCCTCACCTCAGGCTTCATGCCTACTGAGTGGCGCACATCTACAGTTATCCCACTCCACAAGGGGGGATCAACCTTGGATCCTGGGAACTAGCATCCCATCAGTCTGATGAGCCTGATCTGCAAGGGCATGAAATGCATTATCATGGAATTTATAAACAAAGACATTGGCAACCTTCAAACACTGGACCCCAACCAGTTTGGGTTTGTGAAGTGCCAATCTTGTCTCCTGAACCTTATTGACTTCTTTGAATCAGTCACTAGAGTTGTGGACAAGGGTATGGCGGTCCACACAGTCTATCTGGACCTCGCCAAGGCCTTCGACACCATCCCCCACTCTGGAATCATAGATAAACTTACTAAGGTGGGCATAAATCCCTACATCACTCAATGGGTTGCCAACTGGCTTACTGACAGAACCCAGACTGTAAAAGTAGCCAACTCCAAATCCAGCTCCAGACAAGTGACAAGTGGAGTACCTCATGGTTCAGTCCTGGGACCACTCTTGTTTAGCATCTACTTCTCTGAAGTACAGGCCAGCACTAAGGGACTCTGGCTAACAAAGTTTGCATATGACTGCAAACTGGGAGCCATTATTGAATCCCCAAATCATCATCTTCTTTCGGCTGTTCCCATTAGGGGTCACCACAGTGGATCATCTGTTTCCATTTCTTTCTGTCCCCTGCATCATGCTCTTTCACACCAACCGCCTGCATGTCCTCTCTCACCACATCCATAAACCTTATCTTAGGCCTTCCTCTTTTCCTCTTACCTGGCAGTTCCATCCTTAGCATCCTTTTCCCAATATACCCAGCATCCCTCCTTAGCACATGTCCAAACCAACACAATCTCGCCTCTCTTGCTTTGTCTCCAAACTGTCCAACCTGAGCTCCTAATCCTATCCATCCTAGTCACACCCAGTTCAAATCTTAACATCTTTAACTCTGCCACATCCAGCTCTGACTCCTGCCTTTTCGTCAATGCTACCATCTCCAACCCATATAACATAGCTGGTCTCGCTACCCTCTTGCAGACATTCCCTTTCACTCTTATTGGTACCTGTCTGTCACAAATCACTCCTGACACTCTTCTCCACCCATTCCACCCAGGCTGTACTCTCTTCTTCACCTCTCTTCCACACTCACCATTACTCTGAACTGTTGATCCCAAGTACTTAAACTCATCCACCTTTACCAACTCTACTCCCTGCATCCTCACCATTCCTCTACCCTCCCTCTCATTTACACACATATATTCTGTTTTAGCCCTGCTGACCTTCATTCATCTCCTCTCTAAAGCATATCTCCAGGGTCTTCTCAACCTGGTCCCTACTCTCACTACCTGTTCATCACCACTGCAAATAAGAAAGGGCTCAGAGCTGATCCTTGATGTAATCCCACCTCCACCTTAAATGTATCTGTCACTCCCACCGCAGTCCTCACCAATGTCACACTACCTTGTACATATCCTGTACCACTCTTACATACCTCTCTGCCACTCCCGACTACCTTATATAATACCCCAACTCCTTTCTAGGCACCCTGTCATATGTTTTCTAAGTCCACAAAGACACAATGCAACTCCTTCTGACCTTCTCTGTATTTCTCCAACAACACTCTCAGAGCAAATATTGCATCTGTAGTGCTCTTTCCTGGCATGAAACCATACTGCTGATCACTAATCATTACCTCCCTTCTTAACCTAGCTTCCACTACTCTTTTCCATAACTTCAAGCTGTGACTGATCAATTTTATCCCTCTGTAGTTACTGCAGCTCTGCACATCACCCTTATTCTTAAAGATAGGTACCAAAACACTTTTTCTCCACTCCTCAGGCATCCTCTGACTTTCCAAAATTTCATTAAACAATCTGGTTAAAAATTCCACTGCCATTTCTAATAAGCACCTCCATGCTTCCACTGATATGTAATCTGGGCCAACAGCCTTTCCATTCTTCATCCTCTTCATAGCTGTCCTTACTTCCTACTTCCCCAAATGATGTGGATATTTTACAAAAGGGCCTTACAGAAACAGATGCCTGGTGTCAGAGCCATGGGCTCAAACTTAATGCCAAGAAATGTATAGTTATGCCCTTTGGAAAAAAAACATGTACCCATGAATTACCACATAGGTGGCAGTAGACTAAACATCGAAAGTGTGATGAGAGACTTAGGGACACAGGTGGACAGTGGTCTCACTTTTGATAACCACATTGCTACAACAGTCAGGAAATCCTTCTATGTGGCACACCTTATCACTAAGGGCTTTTCATCCAGAAAAAAGGAGGTCATTGTTCCACTGTACTCATCCCTCATTAGACCCATTATAGAGTATAATGCCCTGTTTGCTATGTACCTCACAAGACATCTGCAACAGCTGGAAAAAAAGAAATCCCAATCCCTCAGAGCCACACACTCCAGGGATCTAAACCTTGTCATCACAATGAACAAAACATCCTGGAGGGATATGTTCCTGACCCAGAGACTCCCCATACTCTGGAATAGACTGCCCATACATGTCAAGCAGAGTGCCTCCTTGGCCCTCTTCAAAAGGAACCTTGATGATTGGAGGGGAGATAGGAAATTCACCCCAGGGATCATGTCAGTCACCCTGCTGGACAGGGGTCCAGAGAAGTAAATATTGTGAGAAGAAATATCAAGGGAATTGTTATGGCTAGGCTTGTATAGTCCCTAGGGTCGATAGCCTAGTACCACCCTATGAACCTATGAAATGCTTTATGGGAAAGAGAAAGGATTGAAGGAGAAGAAGATCACGTTGATATAGCAAGCCCCATCGGAAGCCATGTTGTGGTAAACAGGCTAAAATTACAAATAAAGCACTTAGAGTGATTTTTAGGTGTTAAAATAGGTCTGGAAACAAAGATAGACTGAAAAAAAAATTTTTTTAGTTCTAGGGTGGAGTTTTCCTTTAATGTCAGTCCTATACATAACAATCTAGAAGAGACATAATTGTGGCTAATGCATGATTAGAAAGCTCTGCCAAAAGTATAGCCCATTCTCTATACTCTTCCTCAAATGAAGAGGTGCATTATCAGTTTGAAAGGAGAGATTATCCCAGATCTTCTCCAAAGCGCAAGAGGGATAATCCCAGATTTTCGCACAAGAAGGTCCTGATTTGGCACTAGGTGACCTAGGCAGGGAGGCCCATCCACATTAACCAAAAAAAAAAAAAAATTTTTTTTTCTTACTTTGCTGTGTGACCACATACTGTGTCACTTTAAGAATTAAAAAAAAAAAGTTCCTGCTTTTCCTATGTCCATGTCCTGCTTATTCCTGCTTCAGCTAATGAAACAAGAGCAAGCATGCTTGCATTGCAGAGGTAGGAAATTTCTAAGCAGAGTGCAGCAAAGGTGTGTTTGGAGTTATATGCATAGTCACTGTTTGGTGTGGAGTTGTATACATCATTATATAAATAGTTCCATTTTGTTTGTGGACTTATATGCATAGACACATTTTGTGTGTGGAGTTATATGCAGAATCCTATTTTATTTGTGGAGTTATATGCAAAGTCCAATTCATAGTATGTGTGTGTGCGTGTGTGTGTGTGTGTGTGTGTGTGTGTGTGTGTGTGTGTGTGTGTGTGTGTGTGTGTGTGTGTGTATAATACCCCTCTTAGTTATGGGGTTTGTCAGAGTCAAACCCTGTACCGTAGGTACAGGGGTTAGGGTCTTAATCCATCTGCCAGTCCCAATTTCATCTGGTACACAAGATACATGTTGATTCAAAACCTGTTGTTCTGTTACCTTTTTAAATGATTTAGAGTGGTTTGCTGCTCTGACAGAGAAGACACAGGAAGGTCAGAAATGAGATTTAGGTGCCCTGCAAGCATGTACCCTCGTAAAAAAGTATGCTGTATGCAGTAATACTTCTGATTTGTTTATGACTTGTGAGTTGTTGAACAAAAGCTACTGCTACAGCATTTACTACCCACATTCAAATACCACCAGGCAATCACCAAACTAAAAACCCTACTATTGCACTCCCTTATATACATTAAATTACTATCTGACATCCACCCCAATCCCAGCCCTTTCAAATAATCACCTCATACTCCATCACTCCCTCCAAAACTCACACACATTCTCCTAACCAACTTATCTCCAAAACTAACACTCCTTTCACACTACCTACAGTCTCCAAATCTGACCTACTAATAACCAACTTTAATCTCAGAAGCCTAAAATTTCAGAATTCATTGCTATCCTTGCCACCTATTCTCCCAACATTGCAGTAATAACAGAAACCTGGTTAAAGCCCCACATCAAAGACTGAAATCACATGCAATGGCTACAATGCTATTAGACAGGACAGAATAGGCAAAAGAGGTGATGGTTTAACAGTTATGTTTAAAGACTCTCTAAAAGTAGAAAAATTAAACCACCCACCACCCAACATCCCCAATGCAGAAATCCTCATCACCCACCTGCAAATAAACCTCCTTAAAACCATGATAATCATAGCTACCTATCTGCCCCCTGGGAACAATCTTCCCAAAACTGAACTTCTACTATCTTGGTCTGCCTCTACATTCAATCAAGAAACAATCTTAGGTGACTTCAATCTTGGTTGGCTCACATGCTCCTCCAACTGCCCTTCCAACTTTATCAACCTCAACAATTTCTGCCAAGTTATAAACTGCCCCACTTGTGCAGACAAACACTCTAAAAAGGAGTCTCTGCTTGATTGGATATTAACTAACAAACCAAACATAGGTTATAAAGCCAGCTGCCTATCTATAAACCTTAGTAACCATGCCCCAACACATTTTATTAGGAAAACAGTTCAAACTCAATAAGAAAACTCCTTTAAATATATCTGCAGTAAGAAACACTTCTCGCCTGATCTATTCAGCCAATTACTAAAACACTGCAACTGGTCACCTTTAATAAACCTAAATCTTGACCTTGTAGTTGAATTCTTTAACAAAGAATTTCTTAAAATACTAGATAGTCTGGCTCCCACATGAAAAATTTGCATCAAATCTAAGCAACTACCATGGCTTTCTCAAAACACTAAACTACTAATCAAAAAAAGAGACAGAGCCAGGATCCTTTACCTATCATCTGAAAACAATAACAATCTCACGGCCTATCAGCAATTAAGAAACAAATCTACAATGATAAGAAACATTACTGCCAAACCTCTCCATAAAAGAAACTATATAACCCACAGAAATTCTGGCAAATAATCAACCACATCCTAAACCCAGGAAAAAATTCCACCCCCACTCCGTCCACATTGTCAGAAGAAAAATTCAAACAAGTCACATCTGCCTCAGGTGATGAAAAACTTCTTTATTAGCAACTAACCAGATTACACAGCATGTTGGCCAAGATGATCTCCTCTGGTTAACTTGTTTACTGACATCAACTTTTATACTGCAAGCAAAACAACTTTTTGTTACATTTCTGACCATTGACAGTTGGCTATGAAAAACACCTGTGATAAACATGTTTATCACAAATCACCTCAAACCAACAGTTAGTACAGAATGTTCAAGAAGTACAGAATGTTCAGTTCAACAATGGTAGCTCAAATTTTCCAGGACACACAGCCTGCTTCAGTTAATTAACTCTTACTCGGCCGTGCGTCCTTATCCCAGGCTTCACTGAGCTATAACCAAATCTCTTTATTCTGAAATGCAGAAAACAAATATCATTCAGGTTTATAAGCAATGCTGCATTTTGTTCATCTTTGATAGGCATATCCCAACAAATAACATGTTCACTTTACAAGAAGAGGAAAAAGACAAATAACAGTATGTTTTTAAAACTTTTTCTCTTAACATTTCCCCCCTGAAAACACTTTTTATTTGTCTTTTTATTTCAGCAATATATGGTAAAAACTAAGTTTTTCTTTGCATACATTACTTCATTGGCAAAACAAACTTTTAAACTTCAAAAACATTTGCAAAAAGTCACATTTCAATGTATTCACTTTCACCAGTCTGTTGCAATTGCCGGTACATCGTCTTCGTAACAGCAGTATCAACCAGACTTTGTAGAAGACCTCTGATGCAGGGTATACAACAGCAACCACATACCACCACGATAGCCACAACGACTCCAATGGACATCAGGAAACTGCTGATGAGATGACTCCATTTTCCAAACCACGCTTGTAGAAAGTCTGTAAAGGGATTACTTACCCCAGAGTTCTCTGCCAATTCTTCGGATAACATTTCCAAACCTTTCAAAGCTCGAGTGATACTTCCATCAGGCGCAGTGTTGTTTGGAATATACATACAACAGAAAGTCCCAAACATCCTACAAACTCCTCCTTCTTTGGCCAGGAGCATATCCAACACAATTCGATTCTGCCATGCCACCTGCGAAGTCGCCTCCAGTTGTTCAGCAATTCCTTTCAATGCATCTTTGGTATAGTTCACAAAACGCTGCTGGTTATAGTAAATGTAGTTGATCCAGTCCACATTCTTATTAGGTTGAATCCAGACAAAGATGGATGTAAAACCAGCTGCTATTTGGTTTATTGCTTTGTATTCATCAGGTACGCCTCTTGGTACACCAGTGCTATCGATGTAGACACCGTTATCGAAGGATTGCTTCGGTGCCTCTCTTTTTCTCCTACTCAACCACTTCGGCTTTATTTCAGGTTCTCTTACGAAATTGCTTGCTGGAACTGGGAAAATGTAGAATGGCAGAATTAACTTTACAAGTGCACAAGTTCCCTTCCAGGGAATCGTAAGCCTTGATCTGAGTTTGTTGTCTCCACATAACCACCATACGTCTGCTAAACTGTGAGTTTGGTTCTCCAGAAATGGATTCTCATTGCCATTCACAGTAACATTGCAATAGTTCTGTCCCATATTGTCATAATTTTTCCCTATGCCATCTCTGGAAATGCACATATACAAACCTGGATAGGAAATTGCTGCAGGCGGTTTCTCAACTTTGCTTATGACTGGAAAACGCTGAGTTTCATTTTTGCATTTATCTTTGGTTTTGTTTTAGAATAATTTTAACAGACACGTTAGGTTACCTTCATCTTGCATCAATGGGACTGTCGCTAATTGCTGTTAACCTTCAGCACAAGAAATACAGTTCTCACGATGTGCTTCTCGGGTACTATATCTAACACAAGATAATCACTCATTATGGTGTACGAATCCTGTCTCGAGTAACAATTGTTCTTCTTCTGTGAAGGCAAAATTTGCTTTACTTGTCGCATTCTTAAGGCTTTGTACTTTAAGTTGGAGGGTTCCCAAAGGATCAGTTCTAGTTGGAAGGGACACTCCGATTCCATAAACTCCTGAATCACTTTCTTGTGGTGACACAATGGTTATAGTAATTACTTTGGTATCTTGGAAATGCACAATTTTTATTCTTTGTTGCCTTCTTTTATCTTTCTCTGGTATCACTGCACCACTTGTTTCCCATCCATTCACATCTGTTGACCACCAAACATTTGACCGGGACGTACAGTCTCTATTGCACAAGTATTTTGCATGAGTCAAGAAATTATCATTGTTCCATTTAGAACAGTCCAAAATTCCTTCACAAGGTTTCACCTTAAACACAGTAGTAACACCTGTTTGCACTTGCAGCACCACCATTCCTTTTTCTCTTGCAACTGTTCCTTCTCGCATGGACATATTTACTTTCGCCACCAAAATCATCATCATGTAACAGTTCAAGTACCAGTTGAACATGGCCATCCTCCCTAAGGACTACCTCGCGCTGTTGGTTTCTTCACTGGGTTTGAGACGAACTAACCCCTATTGGGCTAATCCCTCTTTGTAGCCAGACTTTGTGCTCAGAGGTCCGGTGGAGTTTGACCAATATCAATGGTGGAAGGAAGAGCCTTGAGTTTTTTACAGTGGGTGATATGAATCCACGAAGTCCTCTCAGCGATCTTTACAGCTGTATGTGTCGAGATAAGCACCTGGTATGGGCCTTCCCACCTGGGGGATGATCAATTCTTTCTCTTCACAATTCGGACCACACCCAGTCCCCGGGTGCCACACTTAACAAGGCTTCACCTCTGGAATCTGGAAAGGAGTCATTGGTTACAAGAGATTTGACATTTAGCAGCTTCTTCATATAATCCGCTAGATCCTCACCCCCCTCACGTTCCGCTGGCAACAATCCTTGCCACTGTGGGACGTAATATGGTCTCCCAAACAAAAGTTCAAATGGTGTAAGTCCTTTGTAGGAAGGTGAGATTCACATATACAGGAGTGCCAAGGGAAGGCATGCAGTTCATGATCTGTGTGTTTCTGCCATCAGTTTGCAGAGCTTACTCTTCAAGACACCATTGTGTCTTTCCACCAGTCCAGCTGACTGGGGATGGTAAGCACAATGATATTTAAGAAACACTTGACCCAACTTCTGAACAATCTGGTTAACAAAATGCGACCCATTATCACTGTAAATGCTTCTTGGTAAACCAAATCGGGGAATTATTTCTGTAGTCAAAAGCTTTGCTACTGTTTGTGCATTCGGGTGCTTTACTGGAAAAGCTTCTACCCATTTAGAAAAAGCATCAATAATGACTAAACAGAACCTTTTTCTCTCTGAGGGTGTCAATTCAATAAAGTCCATACAGAGTGTGTGGAATGGATATGGAGGGGTAGGGAATGCCTGCTGAGACTTTTTAACTCCCCCCTGAGCATGATACTTTGCACATAATAAACAAGATAAACAGAATTGCTTTGCATAAGTTGAAAACCCGTTACACCAAAACACCTTAGACACTATTTGAATCATCATCTGTACTCCTACATGGGCAGGTCCATGGCTAACCAATGCCGCATACCTAAAAAGGTTTGAGGGTAATACCATTTTACCATCTGTTGAGTGATACCATATTTTACCCAACGACATTTTTCCTTCTGTGTTGTCAATGTTTGCATTACTTTTAGTGTCTCTAAGTCTAAGAGGTGTCCGGCTCTAAATCATTGTCATGTAAAAGCAAATCATTTTCTTGAGCTGCCTTTTTTGCAGCCATATCAGCAAGTGCATTTCCCCTGGAGACAGGATCTTTTCTGTTGGTATGTGCGGAACATTTACATATCGCTATCTGAAGTGGTAGTTGCACTGCATCTAACAACTGTAAAATTAAATCTCTGTGATTTATTGGTTTTCCTGTCACAGTAACCATTCCGCTATTCTTCCATTGTTGAGTGAAAACATGTACAGTGGAGAAAGCATATTGACTATCTGTATAAATTGTCACTTTTTTACCCTCCCCTAAGGTACAAGCTCGAGTCAAAGCCACCAACTCAGCTGCTTGTGCAGAATAAATGTTTGACAATCTTTTTGCCTCCAAAACTTCAGTTTCTGTGGTGACTCCATACCCTACTAGTGTTCTTCCTACAGTGTCTTTCTTTGCTGATCCGTCTACAAACAAAACGAGATCAGAATCTATCAATGGAATATCCATTAAATCTGGTCGGGGAAGAACTTTGTCATGAATGCTCTCTAAACAAACGTGTGAAGTACCTTCTTCTGGAGTCGGCAAAAGTGTCGCCGGATTAAGAGTAGTACATCTTTCTATGGTCATATGAGGCTGTGTCAGCAGCACTGTCATACACGACAAATGTCGACTAGGAGATAAAAAGGTTATCTTATCTTGCAAAAGTATAGTAGCAAATGAATGTGGAACCCGCAATTGTAATGAGTGAAACAAAACTAATGATGCTGAGGCTTGTACTGCCATGGCGGCTGCCACTACAGCTTGAACACAATGCGGCAATGCCCTTGCAACATGATCTAATCTGGAGGAGTAGAAAGCTATCGGTCTCTGTTTATCCCCATGTACTTGTACCAGAACTGAAGTCATATATCCTCCCTTACAATCAACCATTTGTATAAACGGCTTAGAATAGTTCGGAAAACCCAAAACAGAGGATCCTGCTATCAATTGCTTAAATCTGTTAAATGCCTGTATTGCCGTATTTGTCCACTGTATATCATTTTTAGCTGCCATGGGAGTGTCATAGATTAGTGCGGTCAATGGCCCTACTTCCTCAGCATAGTTAGGGATCCAACTTCTACAAAAATTAGTCACACCTAAAAAGGACATCATCTCCTGCTTAGTTGTGGGCATAGGTGCCTCAAGAATTGCTTGTTTTCTTTTGTTCTCCAATTGTCTACCTGCCTGCGAAATTAAATAACCAAAGTACTTTACTTGTGCTTTCCACAATTGTAACTTTTCTTTATTTACCTTATGTCCTTGCTCAGCTAAAAAACTAAGAAGGGCAACGGTATCCCTTTTACAACTTTCCTGCGTGGGTGAGACCAACAAAATATCATCTACATACAGCAGAATCTGGCTTCCCTCTGGGGGAACAAACTGAGCTAAATTCGCAGCCATTTCTTGTGCAAATATTGTCAGACTCTCACAATAACCCTGTGGCAATCTGGTGCAGGTGTATCTTTTACCTTGATAAGTGAATGCAAACCAAAATCTACTCTCCTTATGTAGTGGTATGGAGAAAAAAGCATTGGTTATATCTATGACAGAAAAATATCTGTTCTGAGGTAGTAAATCATTACGTAGTGTATAGGGGTCAGGGACCACCAGTGCTCTTGGGATCACAGCCAAATTAACTGCTTTTAAATCCTGAACCAACCTCCATGGCCCATCCGGTTTCTTTACAGGAAACAACGGAGTATTGCAGGGTGAATCTGGGCATTCAACAATAATTCCTACCTGTTCTAGCTGCTCAATAACTGGCTTAATTCCTTCCTCTGCTTGTTTACTTAGCAGGTATTGGTGCTTACGAGGTCTAAAACCTGACTTTGGAGTTATACAAACTTCAACTGCTGTTTTCATCAGTCCTACATCCCTTTTACCTTTTGACCATAAATCTACAGGTAAGGCACTTAACGCACTATCTTCCTCTTGAGTTAGGAGGATTTGTCATGCCAATTCTGTTTTGTCATCCCTGAAGTGCACACTTGGTTGTGCCCAAGTCACCCAATTTAATCTTTGTACCTGGATCTGTTGATCCTTCAACTGACTTTCGGACATTGTGTCCCAATTCATTACCTTTTTCGCCAAATCTATCCAATGTGTCCCCACCGCTTTAGTAATTGAAATATGTGGGCTATAACCTGAGCGATATAAAGAACTCATTTCCTTGGTCAAAGTACAGGTCACTACTGTATTACCTTGCGTATCCCAAAACATATCATTCAAAATTATCCTTGCACGTTTGTGCTTAAAGAATTCTTTTTCAAATTCTTTATCTGGACCAGGGGCCTTTCTGTAGAACATTGTACAATGTAAGTGCACTGTAACCTGCAGTGACCCACTCCTAGATTTACTTAAAGCTAGGTTGATCAAATCTGTATCAACCCTCCCCAGCCCATTTGAAATCAAGTCCTGGCTATACCAGTAAAACAAGTCTAGTACTCCCTGTACCACCAAGCCATCCGCTAACCTTTTCGCCTCAATGCCTTTAGGTGTGGGAATTGCCGCTGTTCCAAACAAATGCATCAAATCTCTTCCCAGCAAATTAACTGGACAAACTTTCAATATAATTACCCAACACCTAACAGTTTGGTTTGTTTGCGGATTTGTGAACAATAGAGGATGAGACAGTGGTTCCTTATAGATTTTCCCGTTTGCCACTTTCACAAGGACAAACTTATCCATCTCGCAGTTCGGAGGCAGAATTGCTGGACCCAAAAGTGTACACGATGCACCTGAATCACACAAAAACTCCACTTTCTGTCCCTCAACCAAAAACTCTATCATGGGTTTTTGATCTAAATGCATAGCAATACCCAAATTTGCCAGGTTTATGACTTCACAGTCACAATCCCGCCCTTCCTTCTGAGTGTTCTGACATTCATCGCAGAGAGTGTCTGCCTCATCATCAGCACAATCATTCTCACTTTCTTCTTCTCTACAATAATCACAATAATGAATTTGGCGCCTTCCTTTACTATCATATAGTCATGTGGAGCCCTTGTTCATAAGCTGTGGGGGATGTTGCCACTCTTCACAGTCGGCAGTGAAATGCCCACGTCTACCGCATTTAAAACATTCTCCACGTTTTAACCTCCCCTCATATTCCTCTGAATGTCCACCCAGTTTATTTAACGTGTCCCATTTCGGGCCCCCACATTTTTTTACTC
The DNA here is from genome assembly GCF_019279795.1 of Protopterus annectens. Classification (NCBI taxonomy): domain Eukaryota; kingdom Metazoa; phylum Chordata; order Ceratodontiformes; family Protopteridae; genus Protopterus; species Protopterus annectens. The sequence goes on from NC_056744.1 coordinate 787,915,928, forward strand.
CACCACGGCACCCTTGCCCCCTTTGGTCCTGTACCAAGAATATACCACCATCATCCCCTACTGCTAACACTTGTACTTTCTTTTTCTTTTTTAAATTGAAGTGTCACTCAGCATGCCGTGCATATTCAAACAAAGGTTGCAGTCTACATGTTCTATGATCTACCATATGCTTAGTTATAAAACTACTTATCAGAGTCCTACAACCCTTAAGAAAAGCATTTTTCAATTGCTCTTCATACGGACTATCATTGGTCTGATCCTGCGGATTCATCATTCCACAATGGTTATTGAACACTTCTGTCAATCTTACAATATAGTGATCTACAGATTCATCATCATTTTGGATGCACTGATTTATTACTGTCCAATCTGCTCTTGGATGCCACTTATCAGAAATTCTCTTTAACAGATCAGTGACTCGCGTGTCTAACACCCCAGAATTATGCTTTAATGTAGTGCCGTCATCTGCCTTACATGTCCAAGTACCACAAACTAAGTGCCAATCTGGACCCAGGATTTGTCGCACTACTTGTTCTATTTCTAAACCATTTAGATGATAACTTAAATGCATACCAACTATGTCCTCAGAAAACTTTTGAAAATTAACCTTGGGATGAGGAATACCATCTGTAGCTCGTTTTATATCCTCTCTAGCCCAGGGACAATAAACTTAAATAGTTGGCTCTTGTTCAACATCCCCTGCTTGTGGGTTTGCAACTTGTATTAAGGGAAGAGCTTCTGAGCAGTCAGAAAGTTTAATGGCCCAACGTCCTTTCCCTGCTGGTCCTGACCTTAACTGCATAGGTTGGTCTACCTGTTGCAAAGCAACCTTGGGTACTATGGGAATTTGCAGGTAAATTGGAGGGGTCACAACATTTCCTTGAGCAGCCAATAACCCACTCTGCTGTACAGATCCCACATCTTCAGACTGATATTGAGGAGGTTCCGCCGGTACGGCAGCAACAATTTCCTCATACGGTGGGGCAGTTGCCTGCCTTTGTACTGCACAAACTGTATGCTCATCCTCCTTATCTAAAAATAAAGCTACTTTGGCACCAGTGATACCTTTTGATTTATTTTTTCTTTTTCCTGGCACTGTTTTTCTTTTATAGCTCGTTTATTTGCTTCTTCTAACCATTTTTGTGCTTGAGGAAATCCCAATTGTCTCTGCTTTTTAGTTCTAGTTCCCGCATCTCTTTTCAAATCTCTAACCAATTTTGCACATGCATTCTTATTCAGGGTACCATCAAAATCATATTTCAACTTCCACTTTTTCAAAAATTTAACATTATTTTTGTTTAAACCTTTCATATACTTAGCATCAACATTTAAACAGACATCACTCTCACACTTGCAGCAACTCGAACCCATGTTTCCCCTAGATTTCTTATTTTTGGACTGTATCAAAGTTATTTTACAGGGCTTATTATAAAATGGGGCTATCTTAGCAGGTGATCCTAACAAAATAATCTTAACAAGTAATCCTACCCACCCTCAACTAAAAATAAAACCCTTGTCGACAAGGTTAAATTAAATTAAAAGAAAATGTATTTTTCATCCTACCTGAACCAGATGAGACTCCGTTTCCCCTTTTCGTTCAGAAACCGTCCCTCAGATAGGGATCAGAGAGCGACTGGCCTCCTTTCAATGACAAATCAGTTGGAGGGCTTTCAGTCGAGGGAATCTTAAGATGAGAAACCCTCACCTGCACAGGTTTTTCGGTATCTCTGTTGGTCTGATCCGTATCTTCGTAGAGGTTTCCGGTCCGAAGGACCAAAATGTCAGAAGAAAAATTCAAACGAATCACATCTGCCTCAGATGATGAAAAACTTCTTTATTAGCAGCTAACCAGATTACACAGCATGTTGGCCAAGATGATCTCCTCTGGTCAACTTGTTTACTGACATCAACTTTTATACTGCAAGCAAAACAACTTTTTGTTACATTTCTGACTGTTGACAGTTGGCTATGAAAAGCACCTGTGATAAACATGTTTATCACAAATCACCTCAAACCAACAGTTAGTACAGAATGTTCAAGTACAGAATGTTCAGTTCAACAATGGTAGCTCAAATTTTCCAGGACACACAGCCTGCTTCAGTAAATTAACTCTTACTCGGCCGTGCATCCTTATCCCAGGCTTCACTGAGCTATAACCAAATCTCTTTATTCTGAAATACAGAAAACAAATATCATTCAGGTTTATAAGCAATGCTGCATTTTGTTCACAGATGAGGCCCATCTTTGAAAGGCATATCCCAACAAATAACATGTTCACTTTGCAAGAAGAGGAAAAAGACAAATAACAGTATGTTTTTAAAACTTTTTCTCTTAACACACATCAAATACCACTGAACCCCTATGCTCTCAACTTAATACAAACTTCATAAACTCAATCACAAGACTCCTAGATAACCACCAAAATCTACCACTCACAATCCCTTCCCACAGACTCTAGCCCTACTAAACACTTCTCATTCAAACCTATTCAAACTTCCTACATCAAAACGCTCCTAGGCAAACTAAAACCATTCTGCCTCACAGCTGACTAACTACCAAATGGGTTCCTAAAAATTGCAGCTCCATCCATTGCCTACTCTGTGTCCATACTAATCAATTGCTCAGTCTCCGAACAACACGTCCCTCAACTCTGGAAAATCTCACACATCATCCTCCTTCACAAAGGTGGCCCCTCTAGAGATATTATAAACTACCGCCTCATTGCTATCCTCCCACCCATAGCAAAAATCTTAGAGAAATGCATTCATCAGCAACTACTGAACCACCTTACCACTAATAACCTTCTATCCAAAACCCAGCATGTCTTTAGACCCAAGCACAGCACAATCACAGCCTTAATAACCTTCTCCAACACTATCCATCACCTTATGAACACAGGATTACTAGTATCAGCAATTTTCTTGGACATGTCAAAAGTTTTTGACACCATTTCCCACCAACTATTACTTAATAAACTGGCCTCATACAATCTTAGTTCAACATCCCTAATATGGTTTCTCAGTTATTTATCTAACCATCAACAGGCTACTAAATGAGAGAACACTCTCTCCCTACTACTACCAGTATTCAGAGGTGTACCCCATGGATCCATACTTGGCCCCCTGCTCTTCATCTTATTTACTAACAATCTAATTTCAGCAACCTAACATGCCGCGATCATACAATATGCAGACAACACATCCCTTATATGTTCTGCCTCTCCCCACTAGAACTACAGAATAAGATGCAAAAATCATTCCAGGAAATTGAAACTTATTATCAAAACACCAGCTCATACTAAACCCAAATAAGACTAAGCTGTTAATTTTCCTCCAACAAACCTAACAAGTGCAACTGCCCTCCCCTGAGCATACAATCAGCCAATGGTACCATAATTGAGCCTACAAATCAGGCCAAGCTCCTAGGTATGACAATAGACAACAGGCTAAAATTTGATGTTCACATTTCCCAAACCATCAAAAAGTCCATGCTAAACTGGGTGCTCTTTATAGACCCAAACCCTACCTAACACCCCAAGCCAGATTAGCCACTGCTAGATCTCAACTGCTGTCTACCCTTCTCTACTGCTCACACACATTCACAAACTTACGCAAAACCGACCTTCATAAAGGTTGTCATGAATCACCCCACAAATCCCATCATTGTACCACTCTTCAACAACTCGGTTGGCTAGAACTCCCCAACCTGCTAACACTCAACCAACTTTCTTTCTCAGACAAAATCATTCATAACCTCAATAGCTGCCCAGCAATTTCCACCCTAGTCCAACTACAGATAAACACCAGGTCCCTTAGGTCTTCTGATAAGCCACTGCTCACAATTACACAATCTCACAACTGCCATGGCGACTCCCTCTACTCTAAAATAGCTAAGTCCTGGAATGCTCTCCCTCTAAGCATACAAAACATGTACTGCTATTCTTCCTTCAAAATAAAGCTAAAGGAATACCTTACTGATATCTGGCTCTGCACATGCTGTTCACCAGGTTAAACTCAGCTCAGGAAGTTTTTTACTGCCCAACTTATTTTCTAATGTCACTTCTATAAAGATTTGTGTTACTCAATGGCACATTTTATTGCATAGTATATGTAGCTGTACAATGCTCCAAGTCAGCTTCAATTTGTATACTCGATCAACCAAGAAATGATGATCTACTGCTCAATGATTTTCTTGATTCAAAAACCTATGGTCAAATGTTCTAAATTGTTTTACTTTATTTCCTCTGTATCAATATGTCCTTGAATTAATTGTACTATGTTTATTTTATTTTATTTTATAATACGTTATATTCTTAATTCTGTTTCTCATTTTTAATTCATATTAATATTGTCGTTTTTAATACTGTATATTTTAATTTTGTTTAATATTGTACTTTTTCACTTCTATGTATTCTTAGTACTGGAGCTTTTCTCCCCCGGTTTCCGCTGAAAATGGGCTACTTGCTCAGTCAGACACTACCTGGTAAACAAATGTAATAAATAAATATTTTGCTTTATTCATTGAACTAAAGAAAGAATTAATTCATGAATTAGATTGGATTGTGTAATATAGTGCTAACACGTTGCATTTTAGCAATATAGTTTTGCAGTACTTCTTTAGAGCCTCCAGCAAGCGCAAAGGGTTTCACATTTATCAGGTCACATAGGCTGCATTAGAGTGACGATCAGAACCGTCTTATCTACAGCATCCCTTACATAGTCATTACTGCACTTTATTGTGGTGCAGTCTTCTCTACAAGATTGGATTGAAAAGGACTTCTGCATTGAGTTGAAAGCTATTAGTCTAGTAGTTAGCACAGACGACTAATGCTCCTCCTTGTTAATGAGCTGCTGCCTGTGGCAAGGATACAGGGTTTGAATCTTTCCACCTTCATTTATCTCCCACGTTACATTGAGCAAGTCATTTAACCAGACAATGCTTTGGAGCAATTGGGAAATTGTGCTAGGATCCTTAATAATCACCAGGACTGTATGGCTAGTAACTATTAACCTGTTGCCATCATTTGCCAAACATTTCCTAATGCATAGCAGATCTAGTTCAGGAAATATTATGGCAATATCACCATTACACTATTTTTTAATACAACGCAGGTGATTTATTCTTCAAGGCCAGCAGGCACTGCATTTGTGGACAAAGCACTTAAATGTAAAGTTGTTTGCCAGCAGCAACCTCTGCATTAGTAATAGATCTCTTTAATGTGGAATTATTCAGATGACTTTTACTTCTGCAGAGTTTGTGTATACAGACTCACCATATGTCATCAGGTGGTTATAAATACTCTTTTGTTTAGAATACGTTACACATGGATGGATCTTCTGGTATGATGATAGTGATCTTTATACAATTTGATGTAGCTCATCCAAAGCTACTAATAAAGTGCATGCAATTTATTTCTTCATAACAATAATAGGTGTGTGCAGTCAACAAAGTGGTTATAACTCCTGGTGGGGGTGGGAGACACTGTGTAGATGAAAGCACCTCATGCTCTTATCATCTGTACATTTTTAAACAGCCAATAATCTGGCTTTGCAAAACTGTGTGAGAAGCTGGAATACTTTAGCTACTGTGTTGTTTGTGTGAAAATTTTGAAATTTGTGACTTTGGTCATTATTATTGTTCTACATTTTTTGACACAAACATCTGAGTAGGATGCCATCAACAATGTAGTTATAATTGCTGAGTTTGGGGGATGTCAGTGTATATAACTGTGCACATAATCTTCCACTGTCCAGATGCATTTTCATTGAATGTGAGTTTTAAGGGAAGAGAAGTTTTCTGTTGCTCATTCTATGTCTGTTTTCAATATAAGATATTTTGTTTTGGTTTCATTAGCAAAAGCTATCAGTTTTGTGGCATACAATTTGAACTAAAGGTTTTAAATCAAATTGCAAAAAGCAGTATGCACACTGACAGGTTTGAACAGTGTTTATGGTAATTGGGGAGCGACAGCCAAGTCATGGTACACTGGAATAGTGTGGTCTGTGGTGGGGATTTTGTCTGTTACGCAGCCTAGGGCACCATTTGACCATGATTCAGCTCTGCTCCCAAGTGCAGTTTATTTCCCTTGACTTTTTTCCCGGTAGTGGTAGCTATTTCCAATTTTGACTATCCTTTCCTCCTTGATCCTGCATATTATTAATATCATCTAATCCAGCAAGTGACCTATGAATCCTAATCACATACAACTTCATTGGCCCCCTAACTGGAAGTGGGAAGAGTTTTGGCCTGCAAAGACTGCGCCCCTGAGGCAGCATTGGTATAATTTACAATGTTAGGGAGGCCAAGTACCATTTGGCTGCAGGGTCAACTGTTAGAAATGTTGTAAAATTACAGACTGACACTAGGGAAGATCCAGCAAGTTTCAGCAGGAATTATCTAAAGTGATAAATTTCTATCATCCCTTTATTGGTAGATTGATATCAGTAATTGAGGGTTGTAATTACACCAGTGGATGTTACAGCACAATTAATATCAAAGACAGAGGGTCAATCAAACAGAAGAAGTTAGTTGATGCTGTTAGAGAAGCAGTTGCCACAAAAAACAACTGATCTAAAATACATGGTTCTAAGCAAAATAAGGAGAAAACATCTGATGAGTCTACAGATAGGCTATGTGAAATGTTTTGAAAGACACTTGTATTTCAAATGTCATAGGAAAACATCAAACCCTTACAGCAGCTTGTGTGTGTGTGGTCTTCTACTTGAGTTGAGAGAACATTTTCTGTAAGTAGGGGTTAGTTGGGAGGAAGGGCAAATGAATAATGTATTCACAATTTTGACATTACAGTGATCTGAATGAAGGGAGAAACAATATATAGCAACTCAATGGCACTAATGAGAAAATATGTTTACCCTAATAAAGGCAGAGGTAAAGGTAGTGGAGAAGGGAAGAAGTAGGGGTAAATGTTGGTCACAGTTCAGTCTGCTTTTAGTCTAAGTGACCTGGTCACTGGAAGGCTCAGTGTCCTAACCAGCCACATGCACAGGTTGCTTCTTAGGTGGGTGTTGTTTTTGGTAAAACACACACACTACGCAAATCCATCTTTATGTCTACCACAGCCGTTTTTTTAAACTGGTGTTCCAAGACAGCCTAGAATGACAATGTTATGTTACTGCTTCCTCTTCATTACTATTCAATTAGATAGGAATTTATGCTATGCAAATGGTGAAAAATTACTTACAGTATGTTTCACAGTTACTGGTAAGTCTATTTTTAAGAGGTGAAGAATTTCAAGGTATTCCTAAACCAGGGAATGCTGTAGAAGCAGTAAGAATATCAAACCAAAGAGTTTCACATACAGAGTGATACAAAATAGGCAAATAATGTTTATGACCAAGAATATGTAAAGAAGTACTTGTTTTACTTACATGTAGTCAGTATTTTATTTGGTAGTATCTGTTTCTTTAAGAGTGCAGAGAAAACTACCTGTATTTTTAAAGAAAGGTTTATTGAACAAGCATTTGTAGGTAATAGAAAAATAAGACAGTTACAAGCCCAGGCACAAAATATTTGCCCTTGTTAAAGGGAGTTTAATATCCAGAGCAGTGGCTTTACTGACCAAAGTGAAGAGCAACTTTGAAGAAGAACCTGGAAAATATTCCTGCAAGAATGAATCCAGAGAGAGCCACTATCACAGACTGTTCCCCAATAATCTAAGTCTGAAGTTATTGGTTTTGTGTATTAGTTAAAACCACAAGACTTTTTTATATTTGCTAGGGAAAAAAAACTGAGTTTGAGTTTGCTTGTACTTAATGAACTGCACACCCTTTATGAAGACTGGTGGTCCCAAATGCATCTATTTTACACACTGGTTGATTGTTGTGGATGTTTTTTGTCACCAGACATTATTGCCAAAATACTGATACCTTTCATTGTAAATATAAATGTCATTTCTGCAGAGAAGTATAGAGAGAGAGAGAGAGAGAGAGAGAGAGAGAGGGTCTTCTGATGTGCTGTAATTTGTTTTTGTTGTTTGTAAAGGTGTGTGTGTGTGTGTGTGTGTGTGTGTGTGTGTGTGTGTGTGTGTGTGTGTGTGTGTGTGTGTGTGTGTGTGTAGGTGTGGTCAAAAATGATTACAGTAAAGCAATTATTATAGAGCATAGCAGCTACACCTGAAGAGATGGTCACCATAGCTAAGCCAGTAGCTATCCCAAGGCCAGTGTCACCTCCCTACCGTTCCGAATTACTTGGTTTTTACCGAGTGGGTGCCCGAGTGGCACCCCTTCATTCGATTTTTTTTTTTAAATTTTTCGGAGCTGACGTCATCACGTGTACAATGACGTCAGCTCTGTCAGGCTACCAGCCAGTCGGAATTGAGCTCAAGGAGCTCACATCATTTTCGGCTGGCTGAATTAAGTTGTGAAATGGCAGGAATGGAAGCTGATACACCAGTTTACCGAGCCAGGATTAATGGCAGCAACAGTTCGCCTAGCCGGGACAGGATTAATGGCAGCAACAACATGGGGAACAGAAGAGCTTGTGCAGGAAGCTGAAACGAAGAGCACGGCGGGAATGGAAGCTGATACAGCACAGTTCGCCGAGCCGGGATTAATGGCAGCAACATGGGGAACAGAAGAGCTAGTGCAGGAAGCTGAAACAGCAGTTTGCAGGGATTAATGGCAGCAACAACAGAACTACTCAGGGTAAGGAACCAGAGTGTGTGTGTATGTGTGTGTGTGTGTGTGTGTGTGTGTGTGTGTGTGTGTGTGTGTGTGTGTGTGTGTGTGTGTGTGTAACTTGGAACTTTCCATTAATTTAGTTTCTGTAGATGCTTATGCCATTCAGTGGAAGGGGTGCGCAATTTGAATTCTGTCTGGTCTTTATGTGAAGTCCACTGCTTAGATTTATTGTATGTTAATGAAGTCCTCTGCTGATTTATTGTATGTGAAGTCCGCTGCTGATTTAATTTATGTGAAGTCTGGTTATGTGAAGTCCGCTGCAGATTTATTTTGTTATGTGAAGTCCGCTGCTGATTTATTTTGTTATGTTAAGTCCGCTGCCCTGAACTACACTGAGACAAGAAGCTTGCCCTGAACTTGAGCTACACATTCTTCTGGTCTTCCAGGTAAAGAAGATGGAACTGCTGCTACTACATTTAATTTCTGTATTGGGACTTTCCATTAATTTATTTTCTGTAGATGCTTATGCCATTCAGTGAAATGGGAGCACAATTTGAATTGCGTCAGGTTTTTATGTGAAGTCCGTCGCTGCTGCTGAGTTAATTTGTAAAGTCAATTGCTGTTGCAATTTGTGAAGTCCCCTGCTGATTTAATGTGTGTGTGTGTGTGGAACAGGTGCATAGTTTGAATTGCAACCGTTTTTTATGTGACGTCTGTTGCTGCTGCTGAGTTAATTTATGAAGTCCATTGCTGTTGCAATTTGTGAAGTCCACTGCTAATTTAATGTGTGTGTGTGTGTGTGTGTGTGTGTGTGTGTGTGTGTGTGTGTGTTTGTGTGTGTGTGTGTGTGTGTGTGTGTGTGTGTGTGTGTGTGTGTGTGTGTGTGTGTGTGTGTGTGTGTGTGGTAAAATGCCCTAGAAAGATATGCTTGGTGGTTAGGGTTACTCAGGCTCAAACCCTGTACCTTAGGTACAAGGAGCAATAGCCTGAGTTCCCTACCCATGCCACCACGTCTGACTGAAGGAGTTATAGCTCTCAACTGTACAGTGTTTTATCTGGAATGTGTTTGGCTCCTTTTGGTTTGTTCCTCTTACAGTTTGAATGGTGCAGTGGTATTGCTGTTCCCTCACAGGACAATGTTCTCAGGTTTGATTCTTGGCTGAAGTACCTTCTGTGTGGAGGAGTTATAGCTCTCAACTGTACAAATTTTCACATAATGTCTGGAATGTGTTTGGCTCATATGTTTGGTTTGTTCTTACAATTTTGATGGTGCAGTGGTAGTGTTGTTGCCTCACAGCAAGAGGTACTCTGGTTTGATTCTTGGTTGAAGTGCCTTCTGTGTGGAGTCAGCATGCCCTCCCTGTCTTTGTGTGGGTTTTCTCTGGGTGCTCTGGTTTCCTCCCACAATAGAAAGATATGGGGCTATAGCATTTCTCCCCTGGCCTCTGCTGAAAATTAACTTCTCCCAAGTCAGTCTTTCCCAGTAAACAAATGTTAAAACCATAAATTGTATTTTCTGGCAAATCAGTGAGAATTGAATTCACTAAATAATGATAGCCATTTAAGTTTGTCTTCCTATCTTTTAGGAAATGCATGGCAACACATTTTATTCTAGCAACTTTCTGAGATTATACAAATAATGTTTAAAATGTGTCCCCAGTTTTGGGCCTTTGTCCCTTCCAATAAACTTTGGCTTTTTCCTAATTTCTTGTTCTGCACAGTTCTTCAGGGAAAGAGAAGTTTAGTACTGCTTATTTCAACTCTACTCATATTGTTATTAGTACAACAGGTAGTATACTTGCTTTTGCTGCAGAAGGCTGTGGGTTCTACTCCCACAGTCTATTGATGGATTGCTGATATGTACTGTGTCATACTTTTAAAGGGGGTGGATGCTGCAGTCCTGAGAATGTCCTCCTTTGGCAGAGATACCTATTAACTATGAACCTGTTATCAGTTTGCCATCCATTCCCTATTGAAATATTACTAGCTTATCATTTTTTTTTAATGTAACATAGGCAATTTATCCTTCAAGGGCAACAGGCACTTTACTTGTAGACGAAACAATGAAATATAAAGTTGTTTGCTAGAAGCAACCTAATTACAGATCTCTTTAACATGGTATTTAGATGACTTTTACTTCTGCAGAGATTGTGCATATATTTACTGATATTGAAATTGGATTGTAGAAGTTTGAGTACACTTTTTATGATGGAGGTGTTCTGAAATGGGCAGTTTTGTCATTATTGGTTCATGCATTTTGTTTCATTGCTTACTGGAAAATGTTCAAACAATAAATTTAAAATGCACTCTAACAAGTGTGCTGTATTATACAAGGAATATAATTTCATAAAGTCAGGAAGGTGTATCAAAGAATACATGTTTGTTTCGTGTGCAACAAGGGACATATGATTTGAAAACAGCCCAAAGGTAATATTTATCCACCACTGGCCAGAATCAGATGCATTTTCTTTGGATGTAGGTTTCAATGCTGTTTCAATGAATGTGAGTTTCAAGGGCAGAGATGTTTTAATGCTGTCTGTTTTAATTGTGAGACTGCATTGCTTTATTTAACAGATGTCTGTTAGTGTTTGTGGTATATGTAAAATAAAATCCAAATAATCATTGTAGAAGTAAAGCAGTATGCACATTAGTGTTTATGGTAAATGGGGTGAAATTGTCAGGTAATGGGACATTAAAATGGCTTCAGGGGGACTCTGGGGCCGTAATTTGTTTGTCTTTTCTTCAGTTTGCATTTAAAATTGGTATCCCACAATTCTATTGGAGTGGGTGGGGTTACATAATTATGTATGCAAATTTTATGTTAATCGGTGTACAGATTTGTACCTATTTTTCATGGCCTTTGTCCAGATTTTTGATGTTTCCAGGTTGAGAGGTATGTCACAATTAAAGTAAATAACTTGGGAGGAAGATTGCAAGGTGTGTCTTACCCTTACTGAGTGGAGAGAACTAATTAGTGTCAGTGCCAGAGCAGGTAGCACACACCCTTTGGTGCACAAGACTGTGTGTTCCATTCCCATACTGGGCAGATAGATTGCTGACACTGCAGTGCTGCATAAGGGGGGGAGTGCTGCACGTCTGAGTATGTCATCCTTCAGATGAGACATTAAACCAAGGCTATATTTGTCTGCGTTAGTGGGTAGCTCAAGTGGATGTAAAAGATCCTATAGCACCTATAACAAAGATTAGGAGATGTTCCCCCAATGCCCTGGCTAAATTTCCCCTACTAGTATAAATGCCACCTTTGGCTTCTCCTGAAAAGAGGCCACTAACCTAGTGGGGCTAACCCAGAAAGCAATGGATAAATAAATAAATAAATTAACAGGACTATGATAAATTAAAAAATATATATATATACTTGCCATATCTGGTGTTACCTCAGAGACACAAGCTCAAAGGTTTCATAACTGAATATCTCCCCATATCAGTTAGGTCAAAATAATGTAACTTAAAGCAAATTATTAATTTATGGTTAGATCCAGAGTCTCAACATAATAAGTAAAACTGATAGGAATAATTGCAGATGACTAATTCAAACAGTCTTTACTAACTGATATTTAATAAATGAGGTTTGGAAACAAACCAATTTATTCAGGGACATCTTTGATGGTGGGTCAGGTAGGGACGGTAATGGGAGTTAAGATGGTAGTGGAAGAATGTTAGTGTGGTTGGGATGGAAGGGTTAAATTGGGAAAGTAGGAGGGTTGGGAGGAAGTGAGGTAAGTGCAAGGAGAGGCTTAACTGGTTTTCTGGAACTGTAACTGGGTAAGGGATCAGATTTTGGTGTGAACTTCCATAGAAAAGTGCTACGTCCAAGACGTCCTTGTAGCTATTGAGTAGAACAGGTAGACTGTGGGTAAGAGTGGATGCTTGGTGGTACTGGGTGAGTGAATATTTTTTTTCCACTTCCCTTCTGGCTTGTTTTGTGGGTGGTATGCTGACTGGTTGAATGGCGTATAGAGGATTCGGAGTGATTGACCGGTTGTTACTCTTCCCTTTGTTCTAGATTTTAGTTTAGTCAGGGTAATTGAGGAGTTTCTTGCTTGGGTAGTCATTGAGGGGTTCAGCTTTCATCTGGAATTTGCTTGGTTGTTTACATTCTGGAAAGCCTTTACAGAATGATGTTTATGTGGTTTTCCTGGCCATTCAGTTTCCCTAGCAGGCCTGTCCCTCTACACTGCAGATCTGCATGTTAGGAAATTATCAGTGGTGAACCCTGTGTGTCATAATGTCAGATGCTCTAACTTCTTTGAAGGAAGTACATTGGCATGTATTTACAGAAGGAAGTTTATGCTTGAGTTATATAACAAAATTTTATTGGATAGTCTGGGAGACTTTTTTTGCATGCTGTGTGTGAGAGGCTTTGGTGGTTAAAGTTGCGGTGGTTACAGTACCCCTCTCCCCTCTGTGCTACATGTATTTGCCCATTTTTGTTTTGTTTTGTTCACCAAGAAGATTGCCTGGTAGGATTGGCATTCTGGTTTTTGTGATTAGGATGTTTTCCTGGTCACTGGTAACAGGTTTGTGGGTATGAGATGGCAGTGAGTGATGGCCATTCGTGGCTCATGCTCAGTAGCATGACCAGTGATTGTTGGAGAGTGAGGAAAGGCACGTACAGTGTGCCAGGAACAGACAAGGTAAGGGAGATTACTTTGCTTGGTCATATGGCCATTATACCATGCGTCACAAAAAAAAAAAAAAAGTGAGAGTCACAGTGTCATGTTATAAGAAAGGAAAGAAGGTTAGCATACCCTTTCAAAAGGATGGAGGAGGTTCTGGTGGCCTTTACAACACATATATGGTTAAGGCAGGGTCACTTACTTTGTGGCATCCAATCAACATTTTAAAGAATGTGAAAATTAGGCACAACACAATGCTCTTGTTTAGTAGGGTCTGGACCATGGATATGTCAAGATTCTATGTTAGAAGTATAAAGCACCTCTGTAAGCTGTCAGTTATTTGAATGATGTCAAAAAAAAGGTAAAGAAGAAAAAATGTAAGAGTTGTTAGCTCTGCTTGAAAATAGGGGCTGACATTCAAGGCTTGGTGGGTTGTGCAGTAAACCCCTTTTCTGAGGAATGCCCACAACAGTGAGCAACAGCTATTAGTTGTGCACACATGCAGCATGATTGATGGTCTCCCATCTGCACTAAGTGCAAGTTTTCTTTGGTAATTATTGTGTCTTGAATTTTTTGCAGGTTACAGGGACACTCATGATATAAGTTTGTTATTTTACTTATTGTGTTTTGTGTTGGAAGTCAGGACTATTTGACTGAGTCATACCTTGGCACTATATAAAAAAAAAAAAAAGGGAAAAGAAGTATAAGAAAGGAATAATATATAATGCAATAAAAGGAAGCACATTTCACTGGTGATACACAGTCACAGTAATTATCTGGGGGCAATTAGTGCACGTCAACAGTCTTGAAGTTAGCTGTCTGTAATAAGATAATGTGGGGTGAGGGGATGAGGGATAGAGTTGGGCAGAATATTATGGGCAGTGGATGGTTAAAGAAGTTTTTTTTTCTTCAAGTGGATAGTAATTATTGTTTTCTTTTCTTTGACAGATGGCTGGATCACTCAATTAGCGGTGATACAGGAAAGAGCAGCAGATGGTTGAAACACAGAGCCTGGTGAGTCCAGCTGGAACAGCAGAAGACAATCGGGGAAGTTGCACGTGGAAGCAAGCATGGCAGTTGAGGGGCTCTGTCACAGAGGATATGCCCACCACTGGAGCGACGCATGATGTGATTGCAGGTAATGACATGTTGGTAGGAGTTCATTTAAAATGTCTGACATGGTGCGGGTTGGGTCTAGTTCAGTGATAATGGAGATCATGTCATGTCAGGAATCCAGCAAAGTGACAGGAGTTAAGGAGGATCAGCAGGGGCTTAGTAAGGTTTAGGTGGAGGCAGACTCTGGGGTGGGTAGTGTAGGGTTGTCTATGGGAGTTTGACATGGTCTGTAGGTGGGATGGAGGCATGATTACATGAGGTGAGGTTGGATTTTGGGATTTCACCAGGTGATTGGTTGGCTACACAGGATCTGGGGCATGGCAGGGGAGCAATTTTTTCTGACCTCTCATATACAGTCCTCTTTTAAAGAAATGGTTTGGAAAGGGAGTATGTTGATGTCTTTGAGTTAATTGATGTGGAAGTGGTGGAACACCTGCTGGAAGTGGAAACTGTGACTAGCAAAGATATTTTGGCAGCTTTAGTGGCATTGGGGTGGGGGAGAGTAGGTTGGTTGTGAAACAGATTATGTGAACATTTAGTTTTAGGTTTGTGCACTACTTTGGCTTTACCACTCTAGGTGTGTTTTCTCACAATTTGTGAGGCTCATTGGCTGTGGGGGGGAATTGCTTGGTTATGGTATGAGCAGAGTTTTTGGAAAAGGAAAGTGGTGGATCGGTTGTCCCACTGGGAGGATAGGCACCCCAACATATAGCTAGCCACTATGATTGAAACCTTTTGGAACTGTTACTAAAGGGGGTATGATGGGGGAAAGAGGTGGGGATAGTTTGGGTCTTTAATGTGGGCCATTGCTCTTGGGTGATGTGCAGGTTTTTACACACTTGTTCGAGTTGTGTGGGGATACAACCAGTGTGCAGTGTGGTTAGAGGGATGACAATGTGGTCAGTCTGAGATTGCCTTTGGCCATTTGGGTTGTTAACTTCTTTGTTTCAGGGATTGCAAGGTCTTCGAATGAGGGAGGGACAATTTTCATGGGCAGAGGGGGGATGTCCTTTTAGGGAACAGTTTGAAGACCTGGGGGTGCATTCTCCCATTAAGATGCAGATACTGCAGCATATGCTCAGGCAATTTCTTGATTTGGCAGTGATGGATGAATAGATTCATTTTTTGGGTGGGGGGGTTATATTAAATCAAGTGGCAGAGGGATTGAGTAATTTGTAAGAATTTTCATTCAGTGCGGTGGAAGGAAGATGTTTGGAAGGTTTGGTGGAGAAGAACAGCGGGTGTGTAGATTACTGGTCCACTTTTTGGCAGACCCTTTTTTGCCAGTTTTAAGATCTCACCAATGTGCTTGCAGATTAAGCATGTCATGAAGCCCTTTGGGCTCCTGAAGTTTGCATCTCGGGCAGTTCACCTGGGTCATTGCTTCTGTGGGTTTGTGGCCTTTTTGTTGAATGGGTGGAAAGCAAACATCATTGGATGCATGTTAATAGGTTAATAGATTGGTGCATGCTGATTTAGCATTGTGGTTGTTCTTTTTGGAGTAGTTTAATAATGGTATGACTTTTTGGCAGGCGGATTGGGTTGTTCAAGGGAATTTGCAATTTGTTACAAGTGTGGCAGGAAGTATTCAGATGGGGGCATATTTTGGAGGGAATGGTTTGTGGTTCACTGGCCAGCAAGATGGAAGAATGATTGGAGAAGGGATGTTGACTGTCTGGATTTATTTCCAATTTGGCTGACATTGAAGGTCTAGCAGGAGAAGATGTGGGGGGAAAAGTGTTACTTTTCACTCGGACAATATGGCAGTGGTTGGCTGCTGCTGGGATTTCCAGATGAGGTGTGTCAGGTTGGCTTGGAATGATCAGATGCTTGCTACAGGAATCCTGGGATCTTTTGTAAGGAAGGTATATGGTAGGGCTTTTCAAGATTTTGTTAAATTTGTGTTGCAGCTGACTGAGGAGGAAGGAGTTTGGTGGGAAGGATTGTTGATGAAATATTTGGTTCAGGCTTGGGAACAAGGTAATGCAGTTCATTCGGTCAAGGTGGACTTAGCTATGATTAGTATAGCTGCATGGGTGGCAGGGTTATGTGATATTTCTAATCTTGAACTGTGGTTCATATGTTGAAGGATTGGGGTAGGTTTGATAGTGTGAGGATTGAGAGATGATGGCCATTGACAAGACAGGTGTTGAAGGTTTTGTTGTGGGGATTAGCACTGGTAAATGGAGATTCATTGGCCTATACTTTATGTGTGACATTTGCTTTATGGATGTATTTTGGAGCTCTTAGAGTGCCAGAGTTATTTTGATCACTAGTTTGGTGGGATATTTCACTGTTTTTTGCTTTGGTGCATATTTGGTTGTGTAGCTCTAAAACAGATCAGTTGGGGAAGGGCAGGCAGATAGTATTGGGAAAGGACAAGAATGATTGGTTGTGTCCAGTGGGTTAGGCTAAGAAGTTGCTGTGGTCTCATGTTGGGTGTCCTCGGCACTTTCTTTTGATTGGTAGGGGGTAAGGTCATGATGTGTAATCAGTCTATATATGATGAGGAAATCTTTTTGGTGTGTTGGTTTTCTGGGAGCGAGGTTTTCCACTCATTCTTTGTGCATTGGAATGGTATCAGATTTAGTGAGGGAAGGCAGATTAATTGAAGTCATTAAGAGTTTCATCAAATGCTTTCTTGTCTTATATTAGATAATTAGGTACAGTGACTGGCTTAGTGTTAAATTATTTTTTTTCTGTAGGTAAGAAAATCTAATTTTGGTCATTCTTATATCTATTTGGTGGCAAAAGAGTGCTGCAGTTAGGCTGGATGGCATGCAATTGAGTTTGTATTGTTTCAAGTGGCATTGGGCTCCTTAGAGTCCTGATGGTACATTTGGCAGTAACGATCTGGGAATAATTTGTAAGTTACAGTTAGTAGTTAGGATAAGTGAGAATTTGTTTATTTTAAAGAGGTTATACCCAGGTATGTGTACTGTGTGGTCGGAGGTAGTACCACAGTTATTTTGGCTTTGGGGAAGGCTCATTGGTTTGTTAATGTTAGGCTAGTTAGGCAACTGGCTGCTTTGGGTATTTATGTGACAGGGCATTGGGATCTAGATGGCAGGGATCCAGTTTGACTCAGAGAGGATGGAGTACACCTGAATGATTTTGGTTTGGAACTCTTTAATGTACAATTAAGTTTGTTTTGGACAGTTTGCTGAAGGTTTTGGAGTGAATGAGGGGGAACAGCTTGTGTCAAGCTGGTTGGCGGCGAAAAAGGGCAGGCTTGTCCCTCTTCTGTTCCCTCTCTGGAGTTGGATGTTTAGTTCAATGAGTTGAGGAATGAAAGTGAGTGATGAGGGGCTGCTTGATAAATAAAAGTAAGTGAGCAGAGGTAAGGACACTGCTTGATAAGTAAAATTTAAGAGAGTGGATGTGAGGACATTGCTTATTTGGTTAGGGTGAGAGAGGTTACACTGTATAAGGATATTCATGCTGTGATCAATAAATTAAAATATTGTTTAACAATAAAGATATTTTTATGGAAGTTTAATAAAGGTCATCAAATGTCATTTGGTGTGGTGCATTTATTGAAGAGGGCCAGGGAAAATGAGGTTTGGGAAAAAAAGAAACAATTTGTCTAGGGACATCTTTAGGCAATAGTCAGGTAGGGATAGTAATGGGAGTTAAGATGGTAATGGAAGAAAGTTACTGTGGTGGGATGGAAGGGTTAAATTGGGAAAGTAGGAGGGCTGGGAGGAAGTGAGGTAAGTGCAAAGAGGGGCTTAACTGGTTTTGTGTGAGTGCAACTGACTAAGGCATCAGATTTTTGCATGAACTTGCTCTCTTCCCTCCCTCTGTCTTTAGTAACATTGAGGATGATTATATGGTTATTTTATAGGTTTGGTGTTTAGGTGGAGAAGAGGGGTAGGCTTGTCCCTCTTCTGTTCACCGTCTGGTGTTGGATGTTTAATTCAATGAGTTGGGGAATTAAAGTGAGAGATGGGATGTGCTTGATAAGTAAATGTAAGCAAACTAAGCTGAGGACACTGCTTGATAAGTAAATGTAAGCAAGCGAAGCTGAGGACACTGCTTGATAAGTAAAAGTAAGCAAGCGAAGCTGAGGACACTGCTTGATAAGTAAAAGTAAGCAAGTGGAGGTGAGGACACTGCTTGATAAGTAAATGTAAGAAAGTGAAGCTGAGGACACTGCTTGTTAAGTAAATGTAAGAAAGCGAAGCTGAGGACACTGCTTGATAAGTAAATGTAAGAAAGCGAAGCTGAGGACACTGCTTGATAAGTAAATGTAAGCAAGCGAAGCTGAGGACACTGCTTGATAAGTAAATGTAAGCAAGCGAAGCTGAGGACACTGCTTGATAAGTAAATGTAAGCAAGCGAAGCTGAGGACACTGCTTGATAAGTAAATGTAAGCAAGTGAAGGTGAGGACACTGCTTGATAAGTAAAAGTAAGCAAGTGGAGGTGAGGTTGCTGCTTATTTGGTTAGGGAGAGTGAGATTATGCCGCCCTAGTAAATGGTTATATGGATGTTCATGCTGTGATCAATAAATTAAAATATCGTTCAATAAAGTTATGCTTATGGAAGTTTAATAAAGGTTGTCAAATGTCAATTGGTGTGGGGTATTTATTGAAGGGGACTGGGACAAAATGGGTGTGTCAAGATGGCCTTGAAACCTCTTGAATGCTTTGTCGTGCTAGTAGAAAGATACTTATACTGTGAAATTATGTATAAATCTGAGCAGTCTTGACCTGCAGTAAAACCTATGTCAAATGTTGGAAACAAACAAAAGGTGGTTTTGTGGACATACTCTGTTTTAAACATGGAAAACATGACAATATAGCTAGATTTTATGATAGTAACGTAGCTAGATTTTATGATAGTAACACTGTTAAATATACTGCCAGTGATTGTATACCTACATAATGTGCTAAATTATCTTCTAGAATGGTTGAAAATGCATTATGCTCCTGTGCAGTTGTCATGTCAGTTACATGTAATGTCTGAATTGATATCAGAAAATGGCAGGGTCTCAGACAGTGTGGTCACACTTATAAAACAACAGTATTACTAACATAGTAGTAGAAGTGGTATGGATTCTTAGTGATACAAAACTGTATCCTCTTTCATAGACAGAAATGCAGAATGGGTTGGGAAAGGCATTCCATCCAGCTGCTGTAATTATCACTTTAGCTCATGATATAGAGGATTATGATCTGTTATCTGATAATAAATCCAGCTTATTATGTGTTAGAGGCATAGATGTCAAGAATTTCAAGTTGAAAGTCAAGCTTAAGAGGTAAATCTTGGCATACATATCAGTAACACATAACAAAAGTTTATGATCAGTGTGAGACCCAATCATAGTTCTTTGTACTGCATGGAGATTTACCTGCTTTACCTGCTCTATGTACTATAAGCTAAAAAAAGAAACAGAAAGAAAAAAGCATAGGGGTGTGAAGTGTTTTACCAGCTTTGAAAGCCAATAAATAACTTGGCAAGCACTATCAGACAGTAGCATACCTCTCAACTTCTTTGCTTACGATTTCTGGAAAAATCAAAAAATAGTGGGGAGATAAAGGTTCACAATCAGGGTCAGTTTTAAGTTATTGCTCTAATTCAGTTAAAATTTAATAGAAGAGCAGGTTTTACTTCAGTTTGAATGTTTCTGAACAATAAGAAGTATTTAACTCTAATGTTTGGCATTATTAATTTACTGCAATCCTTGACAACTTTCCAGAATATCAAAAAAAAAAAAAAAAGAGGCATATGACAAAAATATTAGGAAAATTATTATTTCATCTCAGGATAAAGAAATGGTACTCAAAACTGCCTGAGCTAAGTCACCACTTAAAGCAGAATGGAATATTATTTGTTTTGATAATGATTATTTAGAAACAGTGATGTCAAAAAGGAAACAATTCCTTCCCCTTATAAGAGAACTTAAGAAAAAGCAGATGAAAGTACATTTACTGTTCCTGGCCAGGCTGAAGATCTTCATTTCTAATGGGGTAAATTCTTTGAAGATCTTAACCTTGCATTGTCATATGTACAAACTAACAACATTTTTGAACAAACGGTATTACTGCTGCAGAGATTAAAACAGCACTGTCCAAGGACAAGAATACAGCTTCTATGGGACCTGGCAATATCCCTGGCTGTGTTCTACATGAACTACAGAGTGAACTTGCACCTCACCAGTGTGCCCTGTTCAATCACAGCTTCACCTCAGGCTTTGTCCCTACCGAGTAGCGCACTGCTACAGTCAACCCTCTCCACAAAGGAGGAGTGACTACAGACCCTGGGAACTATTGCTCCATTAGCCTGACAAGTCTGATATGCAAAGCTATGGAACGCATCATCATGGACCTAATAAACAAAGATATAGGGAACCTCCAAACTCTGGATCTCACACAGCTTGGTTTTGTGAAGGGTAGATCATGTTCTTTCAATCAGTCACCAGAGCTGTGGATAAAGAAAAAGTGGTTTATACAGCTTACCTTGATATGGCCAAGACCTTTGATACCATTCAAGCCCAAACGAACTCCGCACGTAAGGCAGGTGCAACCGGCCAAAAAGCAAACTCCAAATCCAAAAAAGGAGGCCAGCACCAAGAGTGATACCCGAGTTTATTGCAAAATAGGTATAGAATCAAACCGGTTTCGGCAGTTTTGCCTTCATCAGTGAATACCATTATCATTATGTAACATTCTTTATATACATCCAGCACTACATCCCAATCAAGTAATTAAAGAGACAATGATATGAAGAAAACAGTAATGACAAAAACTGAAAATGCCTCTATAGTATATGAATGAACAGTCTAATTTGTAATTATTTACTGTTATTATACCAGCTATAAGTGGTCATTTAGACCAGGAGAAAAAAGAGCTTCTAGCCTAATAATCCACATCCTTTCTTTATCATTCAAAATAATATGCCACCCTAACATGTTCACTCTATCACACACTATCTTGTCAATAATACAAAAATGAAAAATTGCTGATTTGTGATCACATACATGTTTGTAAAGAGCATTCGTCAGTCGTTTGTTTCGAATATCACTTAGATGTTCAGACATTCTTATTCTAAAAGGTCTAGACATTTGCCCAACATAAAAGGATGAACAGGAACATGTGGCCAAATAGACCACTCAGTCTGTTCCACAATTTGCAAAATGCTTAATCCTGTGGACCATTTGTGTATTTTTGCTAGAGAACTCCTTAGACTTGGGCATATATCTACAAAAGGAGCAATGTCCACAAGAAAATGACCCAACCAACATGTCCCCTGTAATGGTTAGTTGTTCCAAACAGTGATTTCTACCCTTCGATTTGTAATGATTAAAGTGAGACCCCAGTGTTTATCCCCTGCGGTATGAAAACTTGCATCTATCCATAAGGAGACTTGATAGTTCTTAATTTGCCACGAGAATATTACAATTTTTATTAATAACATTTCTGATGGCATGAATGTTCCTACCATAGGTGGTGACAAATCGAATACTATCTCCTGAGGTACACTTTTTTTCTTTATATTGCAATAATTTTGACCTGTCTTGTCCACTAGCCCATTTACTGGCTGAAAGGATAGTACCTGGTTTATAGCCCCCAGCTCTGAATCTATGTATTAAATCAGTCTTATGATGTTCATAGTCAACATTGAAGGAGCATATTCTTCTGATGCGTAGAAATTGTGACTTGGGAATGCTCCTTATAATATGATCAGGGTGTAAGCTAGTTGCCTGTAAAAGGCTGTTATACTCTGGATATGTGTGGAAAACCTGGATCGACAGAGTATGATCTTCATTTCTACAAATTTTGACATCAAGAAAATGAATTTCTTGGGATGCATGTTGAGCGTAAATTCAATACCCCACTTGTTTTCACTGAGGTATTGAACAAATTCTAAAAGATATTCTATGTCCACCCGCCAAACCATCCAACAGTCATCCAGGTACCACCGCCAAATATCCATCTCCCCCTGAAAAATATTGTGTGATGTGTCATATATAAGGAATTCCTCAAAATAGCCCATAAACAGATCCGCTTATATGGGTGCAAAAGATGCTCCCATAGCCGTACCACGGATTTGCCAGTAACATTCTTGTTGGAATATTAAGTATGGCTATGCATCAGAAATTCAATAATTTTGAACTATTGTGTTAGTGAAAATCTTTGGAAATGCCACAGAATGCAAAATAATTAACTCAGGTAATACATGACAAAATAAATCCAGACTGTTCATTATTATGCCTGTTAGTAAAACTACAACACAAATATTTTGACAACATAATAAAAACAAAGTCCGTACTTAGAAAGGCACTTACGCTTTGAAAGACTGAATGCAAAAGAAGAATGTGAAACAGAAGCTCAATGTGGGCAGGAGTGTTATCAAGCAATGAATATGAATTTGCTAGAAATTAAAGAAGCATCTCTTGACAGACAGGTCTACTGTGTAAAGTCCTTGAGATCACATAGTCAGATTCAAGTAATCATTAAACAACGAGTCTTTTCATCTTAACATGAGCTGTTCAGCCTTTCAGCAGTTTAACGGTAGAGATAAATGCCCATGATTTTCCTCATACTGGCATGTTTTCTACTTCTGTTAGGCTCTGCAGATCTTTCAGTTTCATTCTGTTCTTCAAAACTTGCCATTGCATAAGCAATTATTGTAAGGATTTTTTTTAGCTTTGTAAAAAATAGGAAATCTTTTTTGCTTTTATACACATGCTTTCTTCACCTTTTGTCCACATACTTAATCTCTGGCTATATATTATTTTATCTTTTTTTTTTCTGTGTGCATGTGTGTGTGTGTGTGTGTGTGTGTGTGTGTGTGTGTGTGTGTGTGTGTGTGTGTGTGTGTGTGTGTGTGTGTGTGTGTGTGTGTGTGTGCGCGCGTGCACATGCATGTGTGATTTCTTAGGAAGCGCAAGAGTGTCTATGTAAAGGTATACACAGCAGTTTGTTTGTGTCTTTTGGCTTTTCCCGGTTAGGGGTCGCCACAGCGGAACTCCAGTCCGTTAATGATTGGCAGTTGATTTTTATGTACCGGCTTGCCAGGCCTGACGCACAACCTTCAACGAAGGTACACCCATTCACGCATGTCTCCACGCAGATGATGCTCTAGCAGAGAATTGAACCGGACAGCGTCTTACTGTGAGGCGACAACGCTACCACAGCACCACCACCACAGGTATTAAAGGTATACACAGCAGTTTATTTTTCAAAGTCATGAAATAAACAAAGGGCAGCATTCATAGTCATTGTGCTTAAGCATAGAGGGAATTTGCACTGGCTCTGTATTTAGATGCAGCAGTTTGAATATGCATAGGAAGAATTTATACAAATGTGGCACTTATGACATATACCAAGAAAAAAACAGGAACCTCCAGACGTTAAAGCTGTACTTTGGAACACCAAATAAGCATAAACAAGAGAGATAAAACTACAGCATGATAAACACTTCCAAGTAAAAATGCTTCACGTTGTTGTTGTTGTGTCTTTTGGCTTTTCCCGGTTAGGGGTTGCCACAGCGGAACTCCAGTCCGCTAATGATTGACAGTAGATTTTTACGTGTCGAGTTGCCAGCCCTGATGCACAACCTTCCACGAAGGTACGCCCATTCACGCATATCTCTACACAGAAAACACTCTTGCTGAGAATCGGACTGGACAACGTCTTACTGTGAGACAACGCTACTGCAGCACCACCACCGCAAGTAAAAATGCTTCAAGTAATATCTTTAAAAACTTTTATTATTTGTAGAAGGTAAGCGCTTTCACAATTGTTCAAATCGCTTCATCAGACCATAAAAAAATGACTTCTAAACACACACACACACACACACATATATATATATAATATATATATATATATATATATATATATATATATATATATATATATATATATATATATATATATATACCAACCCTAAATAAAACATTACACCTGCTCAATCATTTAATTCTTTTAACCAGCTTCCCCCCTGCAATTATAGGTCTAAAAGTAGGAGTGCATAGATTTTTGGTAAATCCTGTAAACTTGGAACCAAGAGATATTCAACAACTAAATACTGACTTAGCTCTTTAGAAATAACATTTTCATAAAAGCAATTGGCAATAGAATTTAAATAATGCTGTATCATAGAATCTATGAAACCAATATCAATTACTTTATATGTATTTTCATCTTTCAGTATGTCAATCATAATACCAAAATAAAAACTCTTATCCATAACAACAAATGCTTGGCCCTTGTCTGCCGGCCTTATTACAATATCATCACTATTCTGTAAACTTTCAAGTGCTTTTTCATTCATAGTTAGATTATAAAACTTATTATATTTCACATTACTATTCAAGAAAGCATAAATTTGTTCTTCACATACATTTAAGAAAACTTCCAGAGTTGGAGAGACAATTGCAGAATGTATGTACTAGGTTTTTTAAAAACTATCATATCACCGCTATCCCCAGAGTCTGGAAATATAGATCTCAATGCTAAGTTATGTGTAAACATTCTCAGTTCTAAAATAGTATCAGTTAAAGTTGCTCATTGAGCAGGAATAAAGGACAAACCTTTATTCAGCTATAATATCTCATGTTCAGTAAGGTGTCTCTTTGAAATATTCCATACTAATTTGTTATCCTCCATATCTTCTTCAAAGTTTGTGGCTGGGTGTCATTATACGACTGCTTTTTTTAGTTCTCTTTCCTTCCATAAAGATGTCTTTCCATTCTCTCTGATGTATTTGAAAAGGAAGAGGCAAACCAGTAAGAAGCAAATCCTCATTGGTTCCTGTGGTTTTCTTGTGTACAACTGGTTCAGCCTCTTTAACACTCTCCTCCATCATTTGACATTTACTAGGAGGTACCTCCCCTTTTGGTGTATTATACACCGAAGATTCACTTAAAGGGGGGGGGGGACAATATTTCCAACCAATACTTTATTAGCATTTGCACTACTATAATTCATGGTATTTTTATTATTAGCATCTGAACAAACAAGTGCATCATTACTAGAAGGTGCAGAAGAAGATGTACCATGGGCTTCCTTTGGCCACGTAAAAACATTCTGCTCCTTAAAGTCTCTACAGTCTCTCTGAAGCTTTTTTTTCTTTTGTAATAGTAGCTTGCATTCATAAAAGTGCACCTGCTCAGTCACTTCACATATACAAATGTCTGCATAATCATTACCCATAGTGTATAACTCATTCTGTAATCTACAAATCTCATTACACAACTCTTGTTCAAGCAGAGAGAAAAAAATCAATTATTAATTTCATGTATGAGAAACTGGCTTCAAGATTGATTTTTTGCCATTTGGCCAGTAACTCCAGGTATGTAGCTTCCTAAGTTGGCATGCTTAGAATATGGAGCCCTCTTGGTGCAACCTGCATGGTGCAACAGGCTTCTAAATGTAGCCTTTGGCATTGAAAATGTTTGAGCCGATACATACAGTTCTCAAGTTGTTTTATAATGTCTCTAACCCACTTATGTCTATTTTCATCACTATTCACTCAGGTAATGTCATCTCAAGATCTACAGTCAATAGAGGATTATCTTCTATGGTGAGACAATTTAATAAGCAAGAGTTTTTTACCTCTGGTATCTGGAACATATTCCAATTCAATATTAGGAGTAAAGCCTTCTGCCATGTTAACCGGGGTTACCAAAAGGAACAAAATTCAAAACAAAGAAAAAAACAGGAACCTCCAGGCATTAAAGCTGTACTTTGGAACACCAAATAAGCATAAACAAGAGAGATAAAACCACAGCAGAGTACCACAGCATGATAAACACTTCCAAATAAAAATGTTTCAAGTAATAGCCTTAAATACTTTTATTTGTTGAAGGTAAGTGCTTTCGCGATTGTTCAAATCGCTTCATCAGACCATAAAAAAATGACTTCTAAACACACACACACACACACACACACACGTGTATGTATATGTATATATATATATATATATATATATATATATATATATATATATATATATGTATATATGTGTATATATATATATGTATATATATATATATATATATATATATATATATATATATATATATATATATATATATATATATACCAACCCTAAATAAAACATTACACCTGCTCAATCAATTAATCAATTAAAATGCAAGACAACAGGATAAGAGCAAAGAACACTAAACAAGCACACAGCACAAAACAAACATAAAAATATTCACTAAATACATATCTAAAGTAGGAGTTATACAAAATAATACATCCTACTTTTTCAGTCTCCTACCTTTCAAAACAGGTTTTAGTGGAACAAATTAATTTAAACCAAAACCTTTATGCACTGATAATTCCAAGATCCATCTAGTGTCTTTATTTTCAGCACTATTTATAATATCCCCTTTCCTTAGATGATCATACACCTCATCCACTACAAGGAAATTAAAACTATGTGTATCTCCCTCTTTTAAAATATGCTTAGCAAGAGCACTATAACTGTGCCCCTTGTGCACACTGTAATAATGATCTCTAATACACGCCTTCAAACGTCTGTTGGCTTTCTCTAAATAGAAAACCAAACAGACAACACAATAAGCTAAATAAACTAAGTTTTTACTTTCACAGGTCGCTTTAACTTTAAAGGTATATTCCTTTTTGCTTTCAGGATAGATAAATCTATTCGTTGAATCTATATATTTACAGTACGCACATCTATTACAAGGGAAGATGCCAAGATTATCATCTCTTGTAATTTTATCACACCTATTGTAAATGGGATAACAAAGTTTTTGTTTCAGCAATCTCTTATTTTTATATACAAATCTGGGATGGTCATCTAAAGTTTTATTTAAACAACAAAGGGTTGGTTTTAAGAATATGAAGTGAAGGTGATTTTCCAGAAAGTTAAGGATGATAGAGGAAGTAAGGGGAAACCATTTTTCTCCTTACTAATAGTAAGAAATAAGAGTAGGAAATATGAAAATAAAACTCCTTTCTGTTTGACATATAGCACTGATAATTTAGATATTAAGAATATAATCAAAAACAATTGGAAAATTGTTAAAATGACCCTTTGTTAAATAAAAAGGCACTCTGGGCAGCTACTTCAGCAGTTCCTTCACATATTTTTGACACATGTGGGTCAGTATATTTATCTAACAGAGTTGCCTTAGGACCAAGCAAAAACCATGCATGCCTTCTATGTGATGGCATACTTTCCTGAGGTGCTTGGTGCAATAGATTGTGCCCTTGTTGTCATCAGAGTCCATCTGGACCACAGGGAGAGCATACTGGAACAGGAAGTGCTACTATTGCGTCAAGTGGCAGGTAGTGTGTAATACAGGGTATACATCACTAATGTGTTGGCCCAGCATTCTGGAAGTAGCATTGATTCTCACATCTGGTACACAAGTCCATTCTACTGCTTTTTCCTGCTTGGTAGTATTTGCCATGGTTGCCTTGTTGGTAAGTGCAACAATTTTCTAATCATGCTCATTTTGAGAATATTGTAAAATGTTATTTTTGTGTGTGTGTGTAAAAGTCTCCCCTTTTTGTAGTGTCTCCCCCTCACTTTTTTGTTTTGCAGATGAGGCAGACTAACTACTGAACCTTGGCTAATGACACCAGTCCATAAGACTTTTATTTACAGTATTTTATTTATTTATTGACATTTGTTAACCAGGTTAATCCAGCTGAGCCAGGGGCCCATTTTCAGTGGAGACCCGAGGAGAAAAGCTCCAGAAGTATTACAAATTATTACAATAAAATCAAATCAAAATAAACCCACCAAATATCATAGTAAGAAATCAACAATTCATAGGGTCATAGGTTCATAGATGTGTACTAGTCTAATGGCCCTGGAGCCTTTACAAGCCTAGCCCATAGGATTACCCTGGCATCATGCCACCTGACCATAGTTACCAGTGTCTCTGTCAAGTCGAGCCACTGGAGTGATCCCCAGAGTGAATTTTCTATATCCCATCCACTCATCAAGATTTCTCTTGAAGAGAGCCAGTGAGGTGCTCTGTTTGACATGTATGGGAAGTCTATTCCATAGTATGGGCAGTCTCTGGGTTATGAACCTGTCCCTCCAGCACGTTCTGTTGATTGTGATAATGAGGTTGAGGTCTCTGGAGTGTGTGGTTCGGAGGGATTGGGATTTCTTTAGATGTAGCATTTCTAACAGAGCTGGGTCAGAGAGGGCTTTGTAAGTCAAGCAGAGATCACCTCTACGTAGGTGATATGGGACAGAGAATAATTAGAGTTTTCTGAGTCTGTCCTTATAGGACAAGTGTTTAAGGCCTGGGATCCTCTTTGTGGGGTACTTTTGTGGCCTCTCCAATTGTTGCAGGTGTCTAGTGAGGTACATGCCAAATAGGGCATTGTGCTCGATGATTCACCTAATGAGGGAAGAGTAGAGAGAGACAATGACCTTAGTAATGAGATATTCCATATAAAAGCACTTTCTGACCACAGTGGCAGTGTGGTGGTCAAAAGAGAGGTTGCTGTCAACATGTGTTCCCAGATCTCTTATAATGCCTTCTGTGTTCAGTGGACTACCATCGATGTGGTAGTTCATGGGAATTTTTTTTCCCAAAGGGGATAATGGCACATTTTTTGGCATTGAGCTTAAGGCCATGGTCCTGACACCAGTTATTGGTCTCGGTGAGGTCTTTTTGTAGGCTGTCAACATCACTTGGGGAGTTAATAATGTCTCCAAACTTGCAATCGCCTGCAAACTTAGTCAGTCAGAGTCCCTTCCTGTTGGACTGGACTTCTGAGAAGTAGATAGCAAAAAGAAGAGGACCCAAGACCAATTCCTGTGGGACTCCACTCGTGACTGGTCAGCAGTCTGACTTGGAGTCAGCTACTTTCACACTGTGGGTTCTATCTGTGAGCCAGTTTGCAACCCACCTAGTGATATAGGGGTTGATGCCTAGCTTAGTGAGTTTTTCTATGATTCCTTAGTAAGGAATGGTATCAAAGGCCTTGGCCAGATCAAGGTAGGCTGTATGAACCACCTTGCTTTCATCCACAGCTCTGGTGACTGACTCAAAGAAGTCAACCAAGTTGAGCAGGCATGATCTACCCTTCACAAAACCAAAATGTGTGGGATCCAGAGTTTGGAGATTCCCTATACATCCTTGTTTATTAAGTCCATGATGATGCACTCCATAGCTTTGCATATCAGACTTGTCATGCTAATGGGGCGATAGTTCCCAGGGGCTGTAGTTGCTCCTCCTTTGTGGAGAGGGATGACTATAGCAGTGCACCATTTGGTAATGACAAAGCCTGAGGTGAGGCTGTGATTGAACAGGGCACACAGGTGAGGTGCTAGTTCACTCTGTAGTTCATGTAGAACACAGCCAGGGATATTGTCAGGTCCCATAGAAGCTATATTCTTGGCCTTGGACACTGCTGTTTTAACCTGTGCAGCAGTAGTACTGGGTGCCTGACAATCTACTGGTATTGTGATTGTTTTTTGGAGGGTAGAGGGGTAAAGTTGGCACTGAATCTGTCGGCCAGCATACTGGCAATATCTGTTGGCTTGGTATAGGAGGTACCATTGTGCAGTAGCTCAGAGCAAATCTGTGTATTGCCATGGAAGTTCTTTACATAACTATAGAAGGCCTTGTGGTTGTCTTTACTATCTGCTGCAATTCTGCTTTCATAGCTAGCTTTAGAAGATTTGATGAGGGATCTCAACTTTTTGTTGAGGCTGATATGGAGTTGTTCCAGTCTTCGGACTTCACCTTATTCTGCATCAGTTTCCTCCTTCTGTTGTAGAGTTTATTTATGGCAGGGGACCACCAGATTGGCTTCCTTTTTTGGGGGGAGAGCATCTTGGTTTCATTGGGTATGACAAGATCCATGCATTTGTGTACGTGTTCGTACAGTGCATTGTTGTATGATTCTGCGGTCATGCAACTATTCTCCATTTGCATGGGTGCCGTGAAGTTAGCCACCTCTGTTCATAGGAGCCCAAAGTTAGCTTTGGAGAAGTTTTTCATGGTGGTTACCTTTGTGGGGGGTGGGGGGTAGGAGGGGATGTGGATTTCCAAGGTGATTAGTTTGTGGTGGGATCTAACCAGGGTTAGACCAGTTGACTATTGGTGTAGAGCAATGGTTGCCCATGGTAGTAATGACCAGGTCAAGGATGTTGCTACCTCTGTTGGGTGTAAGAATGAGCTGGTCCAGGGCATTGGAATTAATGAATTCCAGGAAACGTTGGGCAAGTGTATTGGTACATGAGTACTTTTCCCAGTTAATGGAGGGGTAGTTGAAGTCACCCAGTATGAGTGTATTAGGTTGGATCCTAATATTCTCGAGGATGCTTAGGAACATGGAGTGAGTGTCTTGGGACATAGTTGGGGACCTATAACAGGCTATGACCTGAATCACTGTCTTACCCCATGTTAGCTACACCTGAAGTATCTCTGATGTATTATGTTGGGCTACCAGTCTGGAGGTTTGCGCATCCTTTATGAATATGGAAACAACACCACCTTTGGAGCTTCGGTCAAAGTTCTGGGGCCAAAAGGTGTGGAATGAGTTATAGCCTGGTAGTGTAGGGGTGCTTTCTGCTGCCTTGAACCAGGTCTCTGTTACAGCACAAATGTCGATGTTCTCCATTTTAAGGAGTGCTTCGAGTGAGTGCATTTTGAGGTTTAGACTTCTAGCGTTGAGCAGCATAACCCTCAGATTGCATTTGTTTGTAGCTGTTACAGTGGTAATTTGGTCTTTGGAATACCGCTTAAAAAAGGCACTATAGGGGTGGCAAGAGCCTTGGCCAGTACCCAGAAGCCCAGGGGGTGACAGATGCATGCCATCTCTGGCAAAACATCAAGATCTGCCAATCACATCATCCCATGCAGACAGATACTGGATCCCCTGAGAATGACACCAGAAACTTAGCCAATTGTTGAAATCAATAATTTTCTGCTTGTACTGTGGTATCATTCTGGGTGATGGTAGGATGCTGCTCAGGGCTAGGGTCATACCCGCCTGGGCTACATAATCTGAGAGCTCCTCCATGTCTCTCTTCATGTAGTCCAGGGAGGTATATTTCAGGTCATTCACACCCACATATACAATGACAGAGTCATATTTGTACCTGTTGTTGAGGGACCTGAGTGTGTGCATTATATGGTGGATCCTGGCACCTGACAGGCAGCTGACTGTTACTTTCTCCTTATTCAACCTAATGAGAGGCACATCAGTGTGCCTCACTATTGAGTCACCTGTGACTAGTGTGCTGGGCATGCTGCTTTGCCTTAGGGGCTTTGGTTGAGTGGCACACCGTTTAGGAGAGTTATGTGTCTCATGATTAGTGTTGTGTTGTGGTGGTTGAGTGCATTTCTACCTTGGAGTTGTTGACCTTCTCCTCTTGACCAGCTATTCCTGTCTTGGCTGGAGAGTGTTTGGCTTCCAATCTGGATATATTACATGCTCCACATAAAGAAAACCATACCCCCTCAAGCCACATGCTCTAGGGCTCTAAACCTCACCACAACAATAAATAGGACGTGCTGGAGGGATAGATTCCTGTCCCAGAGACTTCCCATGCTCTGGAACAAGATTCTAATCTACATTAGGCAGAGCTCCTCGCTAACCCTCTTCAAGAGAAACCTTGATGAGTGGATGGGAAATGGAAAGTATACCCTGGGGATCACTTCAATGGCTCTGCTGGACAGAGGCACAGGGAACTAATCTAAGGGGGCAGCGTAAACCAACACATTCCAGCTAGGCTTATAAATGCCTTTGGGCAGATAGGTTCATAGGTAGATACTAGGCTAAGTGCATCTCTCGCAAGTCTGAGTGTTGGGAGGTAAGAGGAGAGGGTTGTCAGTGTACATGAGGCAGTTGCTACATTGACTCAGGATGCCCAAGTTCACTAGTTTAACAGGAGAAAGCACAGGGAACTGACATTTAGACATGCCTGGAGGAGTGGGCACTAATAATAAGTACTGGAGCTGTTCCCTTGTAGTACATAGACTAGGTTAAATAATAATTAACAGATCTAGAGACATAAAATCATACCTCTCAACCTCTTAAAGCAAGAAGTCTGGACAAAGCCATAAATAATGGGGGACAAAGGCCCCAAAATAGGGACAATTTTTAAATGTTGCTCTTACAAACTTAGAAAGTTGATAGAATAACACGTTTTGTGTTAGCATGAATTTTCTGAAGGGTATGAAGTCTGAAACTCAAATGTCTGTCTTTAATAACTTGCCAATGATTTGCCAGAAAACTACAATTTTATGAAATATGGACCAAAAATATGAGAAAAAATC
Source organism: Protopterus annectens (assembly GCF_019279795.1). Taxonomy (NCBI): domain Eukaryota; kingdom Metazoa; phylum Chordata; order Ceratodontiformes; family Protopteridae; genus Protopterus; species Protopterus annectens. The sequence continues at coordinate 787,948,566 of NC_056744.1, forward strand.
TGGAAATTCTGCAAAAATCTGTACAGTTCAGAGGTATGCATGAAATACATTCAAATAGATAAGTCAGTTGAGAGCCATCTATATATATATATATATATATATATATATATATATATATATATATATATATATAAAATGGAAGTGAGAGGAAAGGGAAGCATAAAAGCTTATAAAACAAGTACAAGGAGGTAAAGAGTAAATAGGGAAAAGCAGTTGAGTTGAGAAGAGATGAGGTCAAGTGAGGGTTTGACATGGGGGAGTGGACACTAGGGGAGGGTTTGGCCTACTGTAAGCCTGTTTCCATTACCTAGACAAATATGGTGGTGTCCTTCAGTATGATCCAGCCACTACAGGCAAGATGTTCATAGTCTGTTCCAGGCTGCACTACATAATCATGTGTCAGTCTGGTGAAAAACTGCCCCATGATGGTAGTGCATCTCCCATTGTCATTCCTTCTGCTGGTGATGATAGTGGCAGTGGACAGCTAATGGCAGTAGTAGTACAAGAATCTCTGTGAAAGGTTCATGCATGGTATATGGTTGTCCAGGTGACTAGTCCATGATGGGTCATGACATTCATTTAATGAAAGTGAAACAGCAAGAATTACATAAATATTAGTTGATGCATGGATTGTTAATTGCGGTCTGTGCTATGTGGTACATGGTTAATTGACACTGTATACTAGACATTTTTTTCTTTTCATCATAAAATAGTTTTTTTTTGAGATTTATTTGAATGTTTCTGAAGGCATTGTATTAGAGGAAGTAGCAGCAATGTCATAGCTACTTTCAGGCATATCTCTCAACTGTCACCTACATTTTAATGGTAAAAGGTCAAAAAATAATTGTCAATCTCAGATTAATCACATATTTTTAGAAGATTCCCCTATTAGCTATTTCCCCAAGTAATTTCCGTGTTTAGAATGGGTGCAGCAGTACCGGGAAGTATTCTTGCAGGTTGGCAAGCAGTGTTAGAAAATAAAGCTACAGATCCCAAATAGTTGTGGTTACCCTATTTATGGTAAGTCAACCTGGTGGTGCCAGCAGGCTACAGCCAAAATGAACAGAATCCTAAACTTAAAGGGATTTGCTTGAGAATTGAAAAGGGCTCTGAGAGTGTTTGAGCCCTTACTGGTATTAGGTCCCTTGGTAAGTGAACTAATGAGTTATAACAAATAAAAAAATAAAAAAAAAATCAAGTTTCAATGACTGCTTCTTCTCAAGCAATGTTTCTCAAAGGAGCTTTGTTTATATAAGCATTTTCATTAATCAGTTGAATCAGATCCAGTATAATCGGGTCTATGTTCACATACCAAAAAAAAAAAAAAAAAAAAAAAAATATATATATATATATATATATATATGTATATATTTATTTATTTATTTATTTATATACAGCAAACGGCTACTAAACAAACATTAAACAGTGAAAGTCTAATGTCCCAAAAATGTGTAAGAACGAAAAATAATTCATCAAATGGCTATAGCTGGCCAACATCGTGAATGTACCCAACCAAGAGTGGGCTCAGCGTCCCACCCCCCCAACTATATATACCAACCCCAAGATTGCACTACAGTGGGGAATATGGCAAATTTAAAAGGTTTCCTTCACTTACCTTATGCATTGTGGTACTTCCTGGTTGTTGGCCAACTATGGCCATTGAATAAATTATTTTTCATTGTTATGTGTTTTCGGAATGTTAAACGTTACCTATTTAACGTTTGATTAGTAGCCATTCACTAGATTTTTCTTTCAATACACAAACATAGACCCAGTACAATCTATGTACAGGAGGACTGCAAAGGAAAGTGTATTAAGATATGAGTAGGGCTGTTAGGAAAGGTCTGCCTGCAATGAACACAGTAATTTGTGCACTGTAAAGCTTTTTTTTGTTATTATCTCTGTGATGTTGCTCATCCCTCTTAACACAGATGACGAGCAGGTTGGGTAGTTCATTTAGATGCTTTATTACATAGAAACACATTGGATGGATAGCAGCATCATAAAATATAAACAGAATGATTAACAGACAGACCTTACAGACATAGTACATGCTTACATCTCAACAGCTTACTACAAAATGGCAGTAAGGCTTGTACATGCTCAGTATTTATACACCTGTGCATGCCCTTAGATAGCTTTTTAAAGATACACACACACACACACACACACACACACACACACACACACACACACACACACACACACACACACACACACACACACACACACACACACACTGATCTACATCCTCCCTCTTAAAAAGATTGTCCTTAAATAAAAATGACATTGGAGTTAGACATGCATTGCTATAGACATTAGAAACAAACACAATGTTCATGTCCAAGTTGCCATGTATCTATAACATGGTCAGGAGAAGCGACCGGATTTGGTAACATAATAATCTGGACTGGATTTAGCAACAGGGACAGTCTTCAGTGAACAACTTGTATCATGAACTTTGGGATTCATCACAGGAACAGGGATATTCTCTGGAACTTCTTCTGAAACTGGAACACTGGACAACTCACTCTGAGATAAAGAGTCTTTCTCACAGGCTATGTGCTACGGTATAGGCTTGGACACCGGCATCTAATGTTTCCAATTCCACCTAAACTCTACTCCTTGTGATTCTACAGTGTACAGTCTCGGCTCTAAGAAAATGTTCTTCATGACTCCAATTCGATCACAACCTTTGGACCCTTGCATCCTTACCACTTCCCCCTCTCATAACGGATTGAGCAGTTTGCTGGCCTTATCGTAGTAGGACTTCTGGGCTAAACGTTTCCTCAACAGATTGGTTTTCACTGACCTGTTGTTCTTGACACATGGAACCAGCAATTGACTACTGACTGGTAACGTGACTGGTTTGTCTTGACAGAAGTCTCTGGGCAAGTGAACCAAGATGTTTATCACAATAAATATTTCTGAGATTTAAAAGATTTAGGAAAACATCACTATTGTCTCATTTTGACTTCTCTAGTAATTGTTTTGCACTTTGAACTGCACATTCTGTCAATCCATTTGACTGGGGATACTCTGGACTACTCATGACATGAGTAAAGTCCCACTCTTTGGCAAATCTTTTGAACTGTTGGCTTGTAAGCTGTGTACCATTACCAGAAATAACTTTGTGTGGACTACCATGGACTGCAAAATGATGCTTCATCTTAGTAATGACAGTACTGGATGCTAGATTAGAAAGTAGGTCAATCTGAAACTATTTTGAATAAGAGTCTACTAACACCAAGAAATGTTGACCATTCCATTTGAAAATGTTGGTGGCTACTATCGACCAAGGTAGTTCAGGAATCTGGTTTAGATGAAGTGGTTCCCTCTGGTGATGCAACTTAGTACTATTAAACACAGAACAAGATGAAAGTGCTCTCTCAATATCTTGTGACATAGAAGGCCAAAATACTAGTCCTCTCGCCCTACTTTTGGTTGAGTCTGCTCCTGGGTGACCACAATGCTAGATAGTAATTTACTCTTGTTGTAAGGACTTTGGAACAATAACTTTGGGACCTTTCATAATGATACCATTGTCAAACAAAATCTCATATCTGTATGGAAAAGAAGGTTGCACTTCTTGAGGTAAACTAGATTGCTTTGATGGCCATCCTTGTTTGATAAAGTGGTTGAGCTTTTGTAAAACTGGATCTGTGACTGTATAATTTCTAAGCTCATTAAGACACGAGGAAAAGAAATTTCTCACTTCCCTGACTTCAAAATCAAGTTTCTCATTCTCATGCTGTTCAGTGGTACTTCTGGGTGATCTGGATAACATATGAGCAAGATAAAGAAGTTTGCCTTTCTTGTAGGCAAGATTGAAATTATACATTTGTAATCTCAACATTATGCGTTGCAATCTGGCTGGAGCTGTATGCATAGGCTTTCTCAAAATAGTGACTAGATGTTGGTGGTCTGTTTGAATCTGCATAGGTCTATCATGGAACTTCGAACATGCAAACACAATTGCCAAAAGCTCTTTATCTGAGCATACTGCATTTCAGTTTGTGTTAGAGTTCTGACCCTCTTGTACAATGACTGCATCAAGACCAAATTTCAAAGTATCACATGAATGAGTAACTGACTTTTGGACATCATAGTATCTGAGAGTTGGTGGACTGGCAATTCTCTGTCATCAAATACTCTCTGGTGCTGTTCCAACCATGACCAAGATACATCTTTACGTGTCAGCTCTCTGAGTGGTGCTGATATTTGACTCAAGTTTGGAATGATCTTGCCTAGGTAGTTAACCATGCCAAGAAAACATTGCAGGACTTAAACATTGTCTGGAGCTGGCATCTCGAGAACAGTTGTTTTCTTAGAAGGGTATGGTCGTAAGCCTGAACTGGTAAATAAATGACCAACATAAGTGACTTCTCATAACCTGAATTTGCATTTATGTGGATTGAGCTTAAGAGTCACTTGACGTGCTCTTCCCAGAACTTTTCTGAGGTTTCTGTCATGCTCAGCTTCACCATTACCTCCTCCTAGTATTTTATCTACTACAATAGCGCAGGGGTACCCAGAAAACATTTGCTCCATTGCATGCTGAAAGACTTTACTTGCAGAATTTATCCCAATTGGCATTCTCAGAAATCTGTACCTTCCAAACAAAGTACTGAAAGTGGTTAGCAATGATGATTTCTTGTCAAACAAAATTTGCCAAAACGAACCCTTTGCACCTAACACAGAAAAAACAGTGATTTTTGGCATACAAGCAGCCACTTCTTCGACTGTACACATTGGATGATGAGGTCTTTTCAGTGCTTTGTTCAAATCTCATGGATCAATACATATTCTGATGTCATGTGAGCTTTTCTTATGAGCTACCACCATGGAAGATACCCATTCCATTGGTTCATCTACTGGACAAATCACACTTCGTTGCACCATTTCATCTAGCTTGGCTTTAACTCAGTTCTGCATAGCTATTGGAACTTTCCTAGCTGGCCTGATAACTGGGCTGACATCTGGGTCTAACTTCATGGAGTACACAACTGGAAGCTTGCCTAGTTCATCTTTGAAAACATCAGCATAGGTGAAAAAAATATACTGGGCAAAATTAGAATAGTGGTCTTTTAAGCTGACTTGGTGGACTTCCTTGTTAAATGAAAGCAGTCCCTTTTTCTAACTGTCTCTGAGCCCTAATAATGACTGTACGTACCTCTTGAACCCATACTGATAAGTTTTGTATTATCTATGTATTCTACTTTTATAATTTATTTTAAATTTTTGCATATTTTCACTTTTAAAATTTTTTTTGTCAAGTGTCTATATTTTTATTTGATTGTATTAATTGTAGAGCTTTTCTCCCCGGGCCTCCACTTAAATGCGTTCCTGACTCAATAAATAAACAAATAGATAATAAATAAATAAAATAACAAGTTGTAGCTTTTCCCAGCAGAGTAACATGAAAACATTACTGAGCCTTTGGTTTGAATCTCTTCACCACCAAAAGCAGCAAGCTTCACACACTTTGGCAAAATCAAGCCTCTCACCATCACATACTCTATCAAATGCATCTGCTGACATAACATTGCACTTTGAACTTGTATCAACTTTGAGCTCTGTGGGTGTGCATTTATCCGAACAGTACAAAATACTTCATTCTTTGTCCATAAATCTACTGCATTGACTGTTTCACTAAGCTTAACTAAGCTAAACAGCTTGTTAACTTTATTTAGTTGAATTGCTGCTTTATCTTTGCTATTTGTGGCCAAGTCTAGCTAACCCACTTCCTTTCCAAATACCACATTCAGAAAAATCCTGCCACAAAGGATGGGCAGTTTTCCATTACTTCTCCTGCCAGCTTGACTGATATGGGCATCTTGAGGCAATGTAGCAATTGCTTCATGTATACTGGCAACCATTTGATCCTAAAGCAAACTAACACCCTACGTGAGAGATGCAAATACACTGTGTAAGTGGAGTCAATTCTCTTAAGTAAAAACAACTAAACATCAAGTCTGCAGCAGTTAGCATTGTTGCCTCACAGCAAGAGGTTCTCCTGTTCGATTCTCAACTGGGGTGCCTTCCATGTGCAATCTGCATGTCCTCCAGCCCTCCCAACTGTCCCAAATTACTTGTTTTTTACTGAGTTTTGGGGTCCCAATGAAGGGGCGCCACAATTCCCAAGTGGCACCCCTTCATTTCCGATTTTTTGATCTATTTTTTAGATTCTGCGCTTTCAGAGCTGACGTCATCACGCAAACAATGATGTCAGCTCTGCCAGCCTGTCAGAATTCAGCTCAGACACACACGCATCTAAATACTTGTTTCGTAAATGGAGCTGCCTGTTTTGAATACTCGTGTGCATCTGTTTGCAGACTGGGCAGATTTTAATGCCATTTCATTTACCTATGCAGTAATGGAGTTTAGCTGCAGAGTTATCATTTAGGTAATGCCATTTTCATTTAGCTGCACAGTGATGGAGTTTAGTTACTTATCCATATTTCTGGGGACTGTACGTTAACTGCTGCAGAATCTTTCTCTTAAGACGGGTGTGTGTCTATCTGATGCTACCGATTATCTTTCTGCTCCATGCTGGGCTGGGCTGCTGCGTGTGTTCTGCTGCAAGCTAGGAACAAGTAAGTATGCTCCGTTTTGAACAATTTAAGAAGTGTGTCCATTACTCCATTTGAGTGCAAGTCTTTGCTGGAATGCAGCTCCGTTTGAAGAAAGCTGCTGTTTGCTGGGCTTAGTACACCCGATTTTGAACAATTTAAGAAGAGTGTCCGTTACTCCGTTTGAGCGCAAGTCTTTGCTGGGGTGCAGCTTCATTTGAACAATTTAAGAACTGTGTCCGTTTGAGCGCAAGTCTTTGCTGGGGTGCAACTCCGTTTGAAGAAAGCTGCTGTTTGCTGGGCTTCTCCATTTAAACAAAGCTGCTGTGTGTTATGTATTTTATTCTGCAAGTCTTTGCTCGGCATTTTTGTCTGCTGTAATTTATCCTGCTGGCTGCATGCAATTTGAAGTATTTATTTTGGCTGCTGGCTGTCCATTTGCCGGGCTATATATTGTATTCTGCAAGACTGCATTTTAGGGTGTGTGTGTGTTATGCATTTTAGTCTGCATTATAGTTATGTATTGCATTCTGAAAGATTGCATTAGGTGTGTGTGTTATGCATTTTAGTCTGCATTATAGGTGTGTGTGTGTGTGTGTGTGTGTGTGTGCGTGTGTGTGTAATGCCCCAGTTAAATATACCTGGTGGCTAGAGTTACTCAGGCTCAAACCCTGCACCTTGGGTACAGGTAACAAGAGCCTGAATTCCCAATTCCCTACACACCACCACTTGTGAAAACTGTCCAGATTTTTGCCTCATTTTTGTTCTGTTCTTCATAAAATCTGTGGTTTCCTGGATTTTCGTGGCAAATCAATGAGGACTAAATTCACTATATAACAGGCAATTGAATTTCAGACTTCACATTCTTCAGAAAATACATGGTAACACAAAACCTTTCATTCTAGAAATTTTCTATGTTTATAAGAGCAATATTTGAAAATTGTCCCTATTTTTGGGGCTGTATTCCCCCATTATTGGCTTTGTCCAGGTTTTTTGTGTTAAAAGGTTGAGAGCTATAGTGAGAACTGAATTCACTGAATATGTCTGGGGGCTGTATTCCCCCATTATTGGCTTTGTCCATGTGTTTTGTGCTAAGAGGTTGAGAGCTATGGTGAGAACTGAATTCACTCAATTATAGTCATTTAAGTTTGTCTTACTATCTTTCAGGAAACACATTGGGGTAACACAACATTTTATTATAGCAACTTTGCAAGATTATACAAGCACTGTTTAAAATGTGTCCCTGTTTTTTGGGCTTTTGTCCCCCGAATAAATTTTGTTTTGTTCCAGATTTTTTGTTTTGCAAAGTTTAAGATATACAGGTGAGTGTCAAGTGGATTTAATAAAGAGATGACTAGCGGAGAGCTTCAGGGGAAGAGAAGTTTAGTGCTGCTTATGTGAAGTCTGCTTCCATCACTGTTAGTAGCATAAAAGGTAGAATAATTGCTTTTGATGCAGACGGCTGTGGGTTCTACTCCCACAGTATGTAGATGCATTACTGATACTGTACTGTGTCAATGTTGTACTTTTAAAGGGGTGGATGCTGCAGTCCTGAGAATACCCTCTTTGGCGGCGATAACTGGTAACTGAACCTGTTATCAGTTTGCTATCCATTCCCTATTGCAATATTATTAGCTTATCATTTTTTAATGTAACATAGGCAATTTATTCCTCAAGAGCAACAGGCACTTTATTTGTAGATGAAACAATGAAATATAAAGTTGTTTGCTAGCAGCAACCTCTTCATTAATTATAGATATCTTTAATGTGGAATAATTTAGACACATTTAAAAAAAATGGCTACCATTTATTAGAAAGTCTGGGGCCATATTTTGGTTGCCTGTTCTTCAGTTTGTGTTTGAAAGTTGATATCCCACAATTCCACTGGAGTGGATGGGGCTGCATAATTATGCATGCACATTTTATGTTAATCAGTATACAGATTTGTACCTATTTTCCCTGGGCCTTTGTCCAGATTTTTGATGTTTCCAGGTTGAGAGGTATGATGTCCTCCCTGCATTCCCGTAGGTTTCTTCCAGGCATTCCGGTTTCTTTCCACATTCTGAAGACGTGTTTGGAGAGTTTCACCCCAGGCCTTCACTGAAAATGGGTTTTGTCCCAGTTGGACTTTCCCAGTAAACAAATGTTAAATAAATAAAAAAATGTAGTGCTACTTATCTATGAGCCTCCTTACAAAGAAAATTCAGGGTCTTCAAGATCTGTCTTATGTATACAGACTGAAATCATTGTCACTTTACTCTCTGTTGTACAGACTGCTCACAGGTGACCTGTGTCTTGCATATAGAACAATCTCTGACCCATCTTTAATGGAAATACTGCACATTCACAAGTCAAATGGCACACAGGTCACTCACTCAAAGGACCTTAACCTGGTATGTGACATCAACAGAACTTGCTGGAGAGACAAATTTGTCTCACAGAGGTTGCCCCAGCTTTGGAACACGCTTCCTATTCATGTTAAACAAAGCCCCCTCATTGGCCCTACTTAAGCATAATTTGGACGATTGGATGCGTAACTAGAAATTCACCCTGGAGATTACACCTGTGTCCCTCTTGGACAGGAGAAATAGGTGCTGATTTTAGTGTCTGCTTGAACCACAAACCCTTACAAACATGAGTTGAACTTAGCTAGGCTTGTAAGGGCCCTGCAGCCATTAACCTAGTAACTTCCTATGACTGTCATAGTCCATGTCAGATTGAATGACTTCAGATGTACCTCTCTAGACTATATGAAGAGAGAGATGACAGAACTCTCTGATTATGTGTCCCAGACAGGTATGTCCCTAAGCAGTATCCTACCTTCACCCAGGATGATGCCACAATATAAACAAAAAATGATTGACTTCAACAACTGGCTCAGCTTCTGTTGTCTGTTTGTGAGGATCCAATATCTGTTGTCTGGGAGGATATGGTAGACAGACCTCGTTGCTTTGGCAGAGATGGTGTGCACTTGTCTCCCCAGACTTTCTGATACTGGCAAAGGCCCTTGCCTCCCTCATAGTGCCTCTTTTAGGCAATGTCAAAAGAAGAAATTGTCCAATGTAACAAAATCTAATTGAGGCAAACTTAGGGTTGTGCTGCTTAAAGCTACAAACTTAAACGTGAAACTGCACTCCCTGGAAGCACTCCTCACCTTGGAGCATGCTGATGTCTGTGCATTTAATGAGACATGGTTCAAGGCCACTGAGAGCACACCAGCTGTGCAAGGCTACAATGCCTTCCAACATGTTCAGACCTTAAAATGATTGTGAAGGAACCAAAGATGGAGATGTATCTATCTTCATTAAAACCAAATACACTTCAAGAGTGGTTAAATAGCATGATTCTCTCAAACTACTTTATGTCCAGTTAACTATTAGGAAAGTACGATACCACATCATGGCTAGCTATAGATCCCCCATCATGAACTAGAATAAGCACAACTTCTACTTCAGTTTACTGGAATCCCTTGCCATACAGCCCAACAACTTAGTTATGGGAGATTTCAACTATCCTTCCATAGACTGGGGGACATACACAAGCAACAACACACTTACCCAAATGTTCCTGGACTATTTTAACACAAATGCTCTGGAACAGATAGTCTGCACCCCCACTAGGGAGTCTAATGTTCTGGAAATAGTACTGACCAACATGGTGAGGTCACTGTATTTCCCCATGCATGATGACCTCCCTGGTTGGGTCAGACCACAAATCTGTCTCATTTGAAGTAACTACTGGAACTGAATCCCTCACAGGAACAAAAATTATAAAAAAAAACCCTTTACCAATAAAGCTAACTACAGTGTACTAAGTGATGGTATAAAAAGCTTCATATCACCCACAATCACAGACACCAATGATCACTGTACAGACGTGCACACAAATGCCCTGTACAAACAAACACTGAGGCAACTGCATAAACTCTGCTGTACCTGACCAGATCAAAACCAGGTCTTCCCTTAAAAACAAGCCACTGTGGTGGACTTCACATATAAACAGATTATATAACACGGGGAAGAAACTGTTGTCCAAAAGCAAGAGGGATGTCACTCTGCAGAGGAAGAGTTCCCTCCTAAGCCTAAACAGGAAAATCAGAAATCTTGTAAAGTCTTCTAAAGCAAATTATGAAACTAAAAATCACATTCCTAGCCAAGGATAATAAGGCATTCTTTAACTACGTCTGAAGTCTAAAAGGAATGCCCAGCTATGTGCTGAACTTGTTTTTAGGTAGGATCACTCATGCTACACTGGAAGATATTACCAACTTGCTAGCTGACAGATTTGGCACAAACTTCACGCCCTATACCCACCTACCAAAGCATACCTGACACCAGCCCTCTGCCTATTATCGCTAGAGAAGAGGTCATCTCTGCACTTGCCAAGGCCAAAAACACAGCCTCAGTGGAACCAGATAATATCCCAGGTTATTTACTAAACAGTCTAAAAGAAGAACTAGCAGACCCACTTGGTGTTCTCTTTAATCATAGCTTGAGAAATGGCTTAGTTCCTGCAGAATGAAGAACAGCATCAGTAATCCCCCAGCACAAAGGGGGCCATCAATTGACCATGGAAACTACAGACTCCATAAGTCTAACCAGCCTCATTTGCAAGGCCATGGAAAGAATCATTATTGGCCTTATCAACAAGGACATAGGTGACCTCTAAACACTGGGCTCAAAACAGTTTGGCTTTGTTAAGGGTAGCTGATGCTTACTAAACTTGGTAGACTTCTTTGAGAATGTCACCAAAACCATGGACAAAGATAAGACAGTACAGCCTATCTTGACCTTGCCAAGGCTTTCAATACAATTCCCCACTCTAGCATCATTGAGAACTCTCCCATATGGGGATTAACTCTTATGTTACTAGATGGGTAACCAGCTGACTCACTGACAGAACACAATCTGTCAAAATTGGTGACTCCACCTCCACCAGTAGACCCGTCACCAGTGGAGCACCACAGGAGTCTGTGCTGGAACCCTTACTGTTTGGCATCTATTTATCAATAGTCCAGACACAAGTAGACAGCTGTTGGCTCACTAAGTTTGCTGATGATTGCAAACTGGGAGCAATCACAGAGTCCCCCAATTATGTCAACATATTACAAGAAGAGCTAACACAAACAAATGATTGGTGCCAAAGCCATAGTCTAAAACTAAATGCAAAAAAAAAAAATGCATTATTATTCCCTTTGGCAAAACAGAATTCCCTACAAATTACAATATTGACAGCACCCCCCTGAGTTCCAACCCAGTAGTGTGAGACTTGGGAACACAGGTTGATAGCAATCTGAACTTTGAACACCAAGTTTCCACAGTGGTAAGAAAAGCCTTCTATGTAGCGCACCTCATAAGCAAGGGCATAGCATCCAGGTCAAAATATGTTATAATTCCACTATACTCATCCCTCATCAGACCACTAATAGAGTAGAATGCACCCTTTGCATGTACTTCACCAGACACCTGCTGGAGAGACCTCAGAGGTTTCTCAATAAGAAAATACAGGGACTCCAAACCATGACCTATGTCACAGGCTGAAAGCCCTGTCACATTACTCTGCATCTTATAGGCTGCTGAGAGGCGACTTGTGCCTGGCCTATAGGGCAATCTGTAACTCTGCCCTAATGGAAATGCTGCACATCCACAAATCAAATGGCTCAAGAGTCACTCAGTCTTGGGATCTCAGCCTAGCTTGTGACATTAACAGATCATGCTGGAGAGACAGATATGCCTCCCAGAGACTGCCACTTCTCTGCAATAGACTCCCTATTCATGTAAAACAGAGCTTCTCACTTACCCTATTCAAACGCAATCTAGATAACTGAATGGGAAACCACAAATTCACCTCTGAGGTGGCACTCACATCCCTCATGGACAGGCATAGCCAGTGTTGATCACAGTACCGCTCTGCTCCTAAATTCATTTTGCGAACTACCCAAAAAAGAACAAATGGGGATACTTGGGATAAACATGGCTAGGCTTGTAAAGGCTATAGAGCCACTAGCCTAGTAACCTCCTATGAACCTTAGTTTAAATTGTTGTTAAAATTAGTAGACCCTGCAAGAATGTGCCCTATGATCCTGAAATTGAATACCTACTTTGTCATTAAGATCAATACAAAAATTGCTAATCCATCCCTCACCTCCATTACCAGATACTAGAGAATATTGAGTACAGGCTATAACAAATAGTTGAAGTTAAAAGAAAAATGAAATATTGCCATGGAATAACCACAGTTCTTAACTCTTCTATAACATTGCTATAGTCCATCTTCCCTGTCCCACTATGCAAAACATATTGCACTCTTTCCTTATATTATGCATGCATGAGGTAGAATCAGTTATAGAATTATCTTAGAAGTCAGAAATAAAAAAAATGCCTTCATCATCAATAATGCACATTTCATGCACACATATGACAGGAGTAGACAACTCTGATTTTCTTTCTTTTTTTATAGCTCTACAGCTGAGGAAGTAAGAGGGTATAATAGAAACCAGGCTAGTGAGACTGACATACAATACTTGTAAGTAGAAAGCAGTAAATGTTCTGTAGTCTAAACTAATGGATGACTTTAAAAATATAGAAATGACTGCCAGCATAGTCCACTAAGGTCGTACATGGGAAAGATATGATTTTTATCTGTATATCAATAAAGCATTCATAGGTATTGACATTAATAATCCATAAGGTACTACAGCAGTAATTCATGACTTAAGAAACATTTATGTCAAATACCATCAATATTTTCTGTAAGAATGCAGTCAGTAGTAAGAGGGCAGTTAGTAGCATCTTCAAAATTAAATAAGTAAACATTTATTCATTTCATCAAATAAAATGGTATGTTTTCACTTATTAGTTATTCTTTCCTCTCTCTCTCTTTTTCTCTCTGTCTCTCTATTTTTTCTTTTATTTTATTTATTTATTTTTTTTTTCTTTTATATCAATTTTTCAAAAGTTCCAGCGATCCCAGGGGCAGTCCAGCTACATGCCTTCCAGGTAATGGATCACTCATAGTTACCCCTGCCCATTTGGGGAGGTCTTTATAGATCAGGTTCGTGGCTCCACTCTTGTGGGACTCCAGTGCATGGCAGCCAACACCATGAGCCTCAGCACCTGACTGAGGCAGGGATTGACTGGGCACTGGACAGTGCACAGGCAATTGCAACCTATTCAAGACCTTCTCCAATGGTGCAAGACTCACTAACCTGGTCAACTCTGACCATTATGCCAGTGGATTCTTCCACTCTTACATCATGTAGATCCTTCTTTCAAGGTCTAGCAGAGAGAAGAATTGAGGTCCTCCAGACCAGAGTGTGACCTGAACATCCGACCTCCTCATATTTCCCCTTTTGCATCTGCCTGCATTTTATTGTTCTGTGTCCCCCACTAATGTTAGACCACCATAGTGCTCTTGTCTCTCCTGTCTTTTATGTCATATGTACTCCTTAACTCTTCTCTAAGTCTCTCTCTCCCCCTATATCCTCTTCACTACAAACTTACTTGTCCCCCAAGTTTTTTGGTTTGTTTTTTCTATTGTTTTTCTTAGCTCTGTGCTAAACTATTTGCCATACTAAGTGATGTATATTTACTGATAGTTTTCCATAAGAACTCGCGGCCGAGGTGTAGCCCCGCTCCATTCATCCTCACTGTACTCAGGCTCACTTTTCTCCCCTACCCTCCCCCAATCCCATCCCCTACCATTTCTTTTATATCTAACCTTCAAGACCTCCCATCCCTCAACACCCACCCCTTCCTGTATTCTGGAACAATCCCTAAGTGCTCCCGCCTCACTCACACACACAACAAATTGGACCACTGCAGCTCCTATTGCTTCCCACCTATACTATCTCCCCCTACTGGTGACATCTCCTAATTTCCTCTTACTTTCTTACAGTTCTGAGACCAGTTCCTTCCTTAATACTCTGCCACCAGTTGCCTCAGTCTATATATACTTTCTCCCCATTTAAACATGGCTTTGTCAACCTGCACTATTCTCTACCTGCCTCCATTACTTCTCCTTTTCATTCTTATCTCCTATAATTCTCAGTTAACTCCAATGTGTAAAGATCCCACAAATACTCATGCTAATGGCTTCTCACCTTCACAGCAGTCATTTTCTATCTACTCATCTGTCTTTCCTTTGAATACCCTTCTTCCTAAAATCAAAATTTCCCCTTCCCACACTATTTATTCTAAAAGTAAAACAAAATACCTCTTCATGTACCCATACAAATACAAACTTTACTTCTTACCCGATGCTCTACTTCTATCAGGTGACATTTATCCTAATTCAGGTCCCATCCCTCCCTCCCTCACCAGTAATGCTACCTCTCCCAACCCAGAAGACTTTACCCTTCCAAAAAAACATATCTCACTTTACTCAGTGAATATTAGAAGTGTACTAAACAAAGTCAGTGAATTCCACGCCTGGACTACCAATCACACCCCAGACATAATCACCCTAACAGAAACATGGCTGAAACCTCAAAACCCCGATAGAGATATTCTCCCTCCAGGTTATAATATACTTCACTTAGATCGCCAAAAGAAAAAAAGGGGTGAAGTTGCCATTGTATACTCCAACCACCTAACTCTTACATGTCTTAAACCTATCACATCCTTTCCTCCTGCTGAAATTCTAATGGCTAACTTTAAACTCAATAACTACTTTACTATCACTGTAGCAGTCAGCTACATTCCTCCAGGGGTCAACATTCCCCTGCTGGAAAACATCCTCTCATACCTCTCTCAACACATTCCAAATGAAACCATCCCCTCAGGGATGTAAATATTAACTGCCTAACACCCTAGTCTCCAAACACTGCCTCAAGCATTAACTTACATGGCTTTACACAACTAATCTATGAACCTACCCATACCAACAACTTGCTCATCTCTAGCACTCTTATTGACTGGATACTAGTCTCTGATCCCTCAAAATATCATAACCCTGAAACCTTACCCAACTCCCTAAGCGATCACTCCCAAATAAAAGTTCTTAGATTCATCCTTCACTTCACTAGGCCACACAGATATATAACAAACTATTTAACTTCTACCCAGATACTTTTAAAGTCCTCCTCTCTACAGTTAACTGTACTTATCTTACCCAACTCTTCCTCAAAGAAGCAGTCCACTCATTCACCTCTACCTTCCTTAGCATTCTTAACTCACTTGCACCTCTCTGTACAGTCCATATGAAATCTAACATATCCCCATGGCTAACCAATGCTACTCACACCCTAATGAAAACTAGAGACAGGATGTGGAAAACATGGGTAAAAACTAAGCTCCCTACTGATTTGCAAAAATATAAAGAACTCAGAAATCTGACAAAAACACATTAAAAACAAGAAGGAATTCTACTTTAACCCTCCCATAGCACTAAAACCTAATCCCCCAAAAAATTGGACCAGAATTAACCAAATATTGCATCCTGGTAACCCTTCTTCTCCCAACCCCTGCCCAAACAAGACACCAGAAGAAACTGCCACCATCTTCAACACCTATTTTATCGAATCCATGTCTAAGATGATTAACTCTGACCCCTCTACTCCTAACACTAACTCCTCCAAACCTTCTCCTACTATAAACTCTTCTAATACTTTTTCCCCCAGATCTGCACATATTAGTTATATTAAATCTCTCCAAATCAAAACCTTGTTCAGCATCAGCTGACAATATTCCTCCCTATTTCTTTCAGTTAGCAGCTGACTCACTTGCTCTCCCTGTAGCTATCTTGATCAACTGCTCTATCTCTTGAGTCAAAAGTCCCTTCTATCTGGAAATAATTTTGTACTCTACCCATACATACATAAAGGAGGTAATTCCCATGAAATTGCTAACTATAGACTTATCACAATCCTCTCACCACTCTCAAAAGTACTGGAAAAATGCATACATAAGCAAGTCATGCAACACCTACTATAGGAAAACCTGCTCACATCCACACAACATGGCTTTCGCCCTAAACGTAGCACTACTACTGCCCCTTTATCCTTCATTAACACTATTTCTCTGGCCCAAGATAACAAACTTGTCTCTTACTTACTCCTAGACCTTTCAAAAGCCTGTAGCACCATCTCTCACTCACGTCTACTGACCAAACTGAATAACTTTTAACTTCTCCACTACTACCATTGCCTGGTTTTCCAGCTCTCTCACAGATCAATTGCAATAAGTGAGATGGAATTATGTTCTCTCCCCTCCCCTCCCAGTTAAAATGGGTGTTTCCACGCTCTAGGGACCTAAACCTTGTCACCATAATAAACAGGACATGCTGGAGGGATAGATTCCTGTACCAGAGACTTCCCATACTCTGGAACAGGCTACCCATCTATGTCAAGCAAAGTTCTTCATTAGCACTCTTCAAGAAAAATCTTGATGAGTGGAAGGGAAATAGGAAATACACCCCGGGGATCACTTCTGTGTCTCTGCTCGATAGTGGTACAGGAAAATAACTTTCTTGGGTGGTGTAAGCCAGGGAACCTTGTTGGCTAGGCTTATGTAGGCCCTTGGGCCAATAGCCTAGTACCTACCTATGAACCTATGAAAGTAGAACCCACATGAGAATCATAGCAAATAACCACAACAATAGAGCACTAGGAAGCATCAGAGACAAAAATGGAGTTATAGTCTAATTCAAAAGACTTTGTAGATTCCAAAGACCAGCTTTATTAATGTTTAACTGTTATCACTGCATTTTCATCCTATACAAAAAGACTTCATCAGATACCAATGAAATCCAACTTCTTCCCTTAAATACTCTAATTCCCCTTGCTACTAACTACCAAACTACTTAATTACACATTCATTTCCATGCACTCTATTCTGACTAAATTAACTAATCATAAATACTTGCTGTAAATAAATAGAAAATATTACCAAACCTCAAATCTACTCAAAAAGACAATATAAAAAGTCAGTATAAAAATATATCCCTATTCTTAAAATGCTATTACATTTCTTAAAACACTTCAAAAAATAATCATTTTATTCACATACAATAAAATATATACATACAATCCTGTGAACCATTAAACTAAAGATAAAAATAAATAAACAGTGTCATCTTGTGGAACAAAATCGCCAATGCTTTCTTATATCATAATCTCAGCAGGAAGATTTTAAAGATAAAATAAAATAAAGTGTAGGCCTGGTACATGTAAAATAATGAAACTTGTCCAAAATAACTATGAACATGGATGATAGTCTGTTATTAAAGATTCCTATTATTTAAAAGAATTAAAGCCAAACTATTTATAACCAAAAATGTTTTTCATTCAAAGTCTCACAGCTCTTAATTTTAGGACAGGGGTCAAGGCAATGTTTTCATTTAGTATGGATGATCTATTGCCTTCTAAAATAAATTGACAGTAGACTTCTCTATACTCTCTTTTAGTCTCCCATGGCTCCCCCCTAGGATCCTTATAAGCAGAAGAGAAACATTGTGAAGGGGCAATTCATATGTGCATCAAGAACGATTTCTAGGGATCAAGACTTTGTGGATGAGTGTATTAACTTAAAGATATGTTTATCAAGATAAAGTATCCCCGGAGGTTGATAGAAGAAGTGATGAAGGAGGTGACAAAGGAAAGACGGGGTAGATACAGCCCTATTTTAAGAAGAGAACAATTTTGTTATAAGGGAGGATTTTCAGATATGGTATTAGACTAAAATATGGTGGAAGTGGATAACAATTATAAGGGAACATACACACAGAACTTTAATAGTGACTCGCCTATTATTAGGGAAGCCATACGTAATAATTGGAATACATTTACCTGTATTCCAGTTTAGACAAAGTTTTTAAGGAGCTATTAAAATTTGTTTCTAGGAAAGGTAGCAACATTAAAGAATTTCTGGAAAATAATAATACCACAAAATAGGGGAATAGGAGGGTTGCTACTTTTAAATGTGGGGCCTCTGCACAGTGCCCCTTTATTATGGACAGTGAGTCAGTATTGATCATGGCAAGGGATAGATACTTTGAGACTGTGACTTATTCAAATTGTAATAGTATAGGGGTGATGTACTTAGCCCAGTTCAAAAAAATGTGATGTGTTTTATACAGGAAAGATGACACACAAACTGAAAAAAAAGAATTTATGAACATCTTTATGAGATTCAGAATAAGCTAGTAAAAAACACACTATACAAACACACCCTTAAATTGCACCCAAGCAAGTTTTACTTTTTTGTCCTGGAAGCGGTGATGCAGGATTCTGGGGGGAGGGTATACAGTAGGCTAAAACAGTGTATAGAGAAGTCTATTGGCAATTGATTTTAGAAGCCAGTAGAAAACCTGGACTAAACGAAAACATTTCCTTAACACCCATCCTAAAATGAAACCATATTTTGGTTATAAATATTTTGGCTTGAAGTCTTTTGAATAATAGGAATCTTTAATGACATACTGCCTCCGTGTTCATAAAGTTATTTGGACAAGTTTCGTTATTTGTCATGTACTAGGCCCACACTTTATTGTATTTTATTTTTATCTTTAAAATCTCCCTGCTGAGATTATGATATAAGAAATCATTGGTGATTTTGCTCCATAAGATGGCACTGTTGAGTTATTTTTTTATCTTTAGTTTAATGGTTCACAGGATTGTAGGTATATATTTTATTGTGTGTGAATAATCGTTAAAAGTTAATGAAGTTGATTTTTGGAGTCTATGAAGTCTTTCGAATTGGAATATAACCTCATTTTTGTCTCTGATGCTTCCAAGTGCCCCATTGCTGTGGTTATGTTCCATTCACAAAAGCCTGAAAAAAACAGCTTTGGGCTTTTCAAAGAATTATACTGAAACTTCCTGAGCATGTTTTGGATTATTTGATAAACAGTCACAGAATAATGAAAACTGAAAACAGAAAGGATTTTTAATAAGGCTGAAAATGGAATTCAGTTTACAAATTAAAAGCAAACATTAAAGTAGTATTCAAAAACATAGTATTGTGACAGAGTCACTTCATATTATAATTCTTGTTTAAATTTAAGGACCTATTAGAAAAAATAGAAGATAATACTCAAATAAGTAATATTGAAAGTTGAAACTAATAATCATTTTTATGTTTAGTAGACACCTTTATAAATAGTTGATTTTGTTATTTGTTGATATGAATTTTTATTATTATATGTTTTAAATTTTTTATGTTACATATTGGTATTTGGATTTTGAATGTTTAATAAAAAAGAAATAGCAAAATATAGTAAAAAAATAATATTCTAAGCACTTGTTGCATTCCAGGACAGTGATAGCTGGGATGATAGAAGTAAAGGCAAAGTTTGTGCCACTGATCTCTTACTCTATGTCCCTAGCACTATCACCTAACCTCAAGATTTCCCCAACTCCACTCTATCATACTATAAACTGTAATTCTCACTGTACCCAGCAATAACAATGCTGTTTCATTTACTGTAATATTAGTGTACATAATATCTTATAATTACTAAGGATGCTTATTTGTGGTTTGAACTACAGCCTGTCATTGTTACACTATTGTTCATTGAAACTTTCATCTGTAATAATTGAAGCTTTTCATTAGATAAAACATCTCAGTTGCCCATGTTTATATGTATATACCCCAGTAGGAAATACCTCTTACCCTGTATTAATAAGCTTGTAGAGCAATGCATATGTATACTTGTACCATAATCTGCTATTATTGTTCATATTTACTGTCATTTATGTATACTTGTAACTGTTATATTGTTTATATTGTTTTGATGTTTAGCTTTTCCCTCCAGGCCTCCGCTGAAAAAGGACCTGTGTCCAGTCAGACTTTCCCAGTAAACAAATGTAAAATAAATAAATAATAAATAAATTCTAGTCATACTGTTTGGTCAATATTTGCACCAGCAAAAAAGAAACTTCACCTTATATATAGGTTCATAGGTTCATACTAGGCTATCTGCCCTAGGGCATTTATAAGCCTAGCCAGAGTGTGTTTGGCTTTCGCCACCCATTTTAAATTAATTTTGCTATGCCCTTTTTCGAGGTTAGTATACTGTGCCTCTGTCTAACAGTGACACAGAAGTGATACCCGGAGTAAACCTATGATCTCCCATCCACTCATCAAGATTCCTCTTGAAGAGAGTCAATGAGGGACTCTGCCTAACCTGGACTGGGATTTTATTCCAGAGTGAAGGGAGCCTCTGGGTTATGAATCTGTCCCTCCAGCATGTCCTATTTATTTCAGTGCTGAGTTTCAAGTCTCTCGAGCGTGTAGCTCGATGGGATTTGGGTTTTCTGAGGTCCAGCATGTCCATTAATTCTGGGTTGGACATGGCTTTATACGTCAGGCACAGATCGCCTCTGAGCAGGCAGTATGCCACTGAGTAGAGCTGGAGTTTCTTTAATCGGGCAGCATATGGAATCTGTTTGAGCCCTTTGATCCTCTTGGTGAGGTACTTTTGGGGTCTTTCCAGTTGCTGCAGGTGTCTAGTAAGGTACATCCCAAAAGGGGCATTGTACTCAATTATGGGCCTGATGAGGGATGAGTAAAGAGGCACGATGACCTCCCCTGATCTAGATGTGAATCCCTTCATAATTAGGTGGGCTATATAAAATGTTTTTCTAACCACTTTGGCCACGTGGTTGTCAAATGAGAGATTGCTATCAACTTGGGTCCCCAGGTCCCTAATTACTTCTTCTGAATTGATTACCACCTATGTGGTAATTTGTGGGCACTTTGTTTTTGCCAAAGGGGATGACTATACACTTTTTGGCGTTTAGCTTGAGGCCATGGCTCTGGCACCAGTTGTCTGTTTCTATGAGGCCCTTTTGGAGGATGCTTGTGTCGGCTGGAGAGTCGATTATGGCACCCAGTTTGCAGTCATCTGCGAACTTGGTCAGCCACAGTCCTTCCATGTTGGCCTGTACCTCCGAGAAATATATACCGAACAAGAGAGGTCCCAGGACTGAGCCTTGTGGGACGCCACTTGTAACTGGTTTGGAGTCTGACATGGCTCCAGTAATTCTAACCATGTGGGTTCTGTCCTTGAGCCAGTTTGCAACCCATCTAGTGATATAGGGGTTTATATTTAAGCTGGACGGTACTTTATATGCCAACCAAAGCTCACATTTTTAATGATTATATAATATCCCAGACAGGAACAATATTGATCATTTAAAGTGATATTCAACAGTGTCACTATGCCTATATGTAAATCGGCTTAGCACAAACAGTATTGATTATGCATAATGTGAGTACTGCAATGAAGTGCCCAGAAGAGCTTTGTCTATCTTTGCACAAGTAAAATGGATTAAAACTCATCTAGCAGTTATGTGCAGTGGAAGCAGAATGTACATAAAATCCTTATTCATGCTAGTTCCCTTCACTATGTGGCAGCATGCACGAGCTTGCACAGATCTTCTAAAATGTTTATAGAAATCTAGGGAGATCGGTGTCCAGTTCATCTCTCCAGGAATAAACTCAAGCAGCTATAGGTTTTAAGTATTAAATGTAAGGGTGCCCTAATGTGGACATCCTGACTGGTCTTTTATAAGGTTGCAAAGGAGAAGATGGGAAAGTTGGAAATGAGGGAGAAGACTAGAGATGCACACAATGAAGACATGGAGAGGGTTGTGCTGGAGAAGGTGGGAGAGGAGGGGCACTGTGTTTTTGCGGGTGATAGACCCCCCCCCAATTTTTCCTTTTTTTTTTTTTACATAAGTAGGAAAATGGAGAAGGAGTAATTTATTTATTTTACATTTGTTGACCAGGTTTATCGACTGAACTGATAGCCCTTTTTCAGCGGAAGCCCAGGAAGAAAAGCTCCACTAATTTTACAATAAAAGTTTACAGAAGCAAGAAACAGAAAGGCTTCAAAAATTTAACAGAAAAGGTTTAAATGGAAGCAATAACACAATGTCAGAAAAACAATTTTGACAACGGAAGAAAAAGTAAATTCATAGTATCAGTTGCTACCAACATGTCAAGATTGAGGCGAGAAATGAGAACTAAGTAAATTGAATATTAGTCAAAGGAGTTTACCATTTATGGTTTAAAATGTCAGGTAACAGATTAGTTAAGAAGGCTAGAAAAGAGCTAACAGATAAGAAGAGAAATAGAGGTAAAAAAGTAGTAAAATGTAGTGGGCAGGTAGTGGACTGTATTGGTATAGTAAGGAATTTTATGGAGGATGAGTACAGTGGTAGGACCAGCGACTTTTTATGTATTCTTTGGTAGCTCCTTTGAATTGTTGTTTGAGGGACCTAATTTCTAACGGGAACTTGTTCCAAGAAATGGGAGGATGATAGAGGTTGCATCCTATTTTGGTCTTGTGTTTATAGATCAGTAGTAGGTGTTGGTCGGAGCTATGGAGAGGTCTAGTGGGAGAATGAGAGATGAGAGGAGATAGCTAAGGACAGTAGGAAGGCTGGTATAGGATAGTGTGAATAATTTGGAGCAGAGAGAGGAGAAGCTGGTGAGGTAATTCTAGCCAGTTTAAGTGTTTTAGCGAGAGACAGTGATGGGATTGGTAAATTTGGTGTGCTGCAAATCTAGCTTCCTTGTTGTAGGTTGATTCTAATTTAGCTAGGAGTGAGGAGTTGAGATTTGTGAGAATTTGAGAGTTGTACAGTAGACTGGGTGGGAGGTAAGCATGAGAGAGGGTTACTTTTGCTTTGTTAGTGAGAAACTTTTTATTTCTGTATAGAAGGCCCAGTTTTTGATGAATTTCCTTGATACAGTTATTTACATGTAAGTCGAACTTAAGTTGATTGTTTATAATGACACCTAAGAGTTTTGTGCTTGATTCCACTTTGATTGGAATGTTATTGAGACAGTATAGAGAAAGTGGATTTAAGATGGTTAACATTTTTGGGAAGAAAGAGTAAGAGTTTTGTATTTTTTTGGGTTCAGAATAAGCAGGTTATTGGAGAGTCACGTTTCAACTGAGTTAAAGGATGCCTGAGTAGCTGAGATGAGTTCAGAGGGAGTGTCAGTGATGGTGATGACTGTAGAGTCATCAGGTCTATTTCACATAATCGAACTTGCATAATTTCGAACACCATATCTTCGAACTTGGATGTTCGAAATGTGATAACATCAAAACCTCAGAAGAGCGAATTTTTTCCCAGGGAAAAAATTCACTGTTCCGAATAACACACACACAACGCAAGCACACCAAAAACCTAATAAACCTACACTAAACCTTACATACACAACTGTCTATGCACTAACCTTAACCCAAACCCTAACCCTAAGGTCTGTCACTATCGCACACTTACCTTACCTGCACCCTAACCCTAAAGTCTGTCACTATCGCACACTTACCTTACCCGCACCCTAACCCTAAAGTCCATCATTATTGCACACTTACCTTACCCGCACCCTAACCCTAAGGTTCATCACTATCCCACACTTACCTTACCCGCACCCTAACCCTAAAGTCCGTCACTCTCACACACTTACCTTAACCCCTTCCGTAACTTTCGCACCACAGTGGAAAAAATGTCAAAGGCGCAGAAACAGCCAACAGAATTCTTTCCCTGGGAAAGAATTTGTATCTCCGCGGCTTCGACATTTTCAATTTTCAAACTTCCCCGTTCAAGCTTCTGGTGTTCGAACATCTGGAAGATCAATTAAATGACATAGACCCAAGTCATCTGCATATTGTAGAAGGGATGACTGAGGGCAGGAAGTGTTGAGTAGATTAGTCAAGATATTGAAAAGGGGTCTATATTATGTTGCCAAAACGGCAAAACATCGAATGCCATTTCAGCGACATATTAACTGCTAAATACAAGTAACGGGAATGGCCAGGTCACCAATTTTTTCCCTAGGAAAAAAAATCAGTAGACCAACCAGACACGACACACCATCTAAAACCAAAGTGTGGAGGCTTCATCCCCCACACCCCCTGATGTGAAAGGCTGTGCCCCCCACACCCCAACTAAATATACCAACTCCAAGACTGCACTACAGTATGGTAAAGGGCAATGTCACAGCGATGGCCAAGCAATTTCTTTCCCTAGGAAAAAGTCAGTGACCAGGCCATTCACGTTAGTTGTATTTCACGGTTTATGTGTCGCTGAAATGGCATTCCATATTTTGCTGTTTCAGCAACATAATATAGATCCATTGAAAAGTAATGGGCCAAGGACAGATCCTTGGGGAAGCTCGGAGGGATTGGGATTTCTTTAGGTGTAGCATGTCCAACAGCTCTGGGTTTGACATAGCTTTATATGTTAGGCAGAGATCACCTTGGATTAGGCGATATGCTATGGAGTAAAGCTGGAGTTTTTTGAGATGGTCAGTGTAGGGCATTTGTTTGAGGCCAGTAATCCTCTTTGTGAGGTACTTCTGTGGCCTTTCCAGCTGCTGCAGATGTCTTGTGAGGTACATTCCAAAAGGGGTATTGTACTCTATAACGGGTCTAATGAGTGTCGAGTAGAGGGGAACAGTGACCTCTTTTTTCCTGGATGAGAACCCTTTTATGATGAGGTGTGCCATGTAGAAGGACTTCCTGACTACTGTGGCGATGTGGCTATCAAAAGAGAGACTACTGTCCACCTGGATCCCGAGTTCTCTTATCACACATTTGGTGTTAAGTAGATTGCTGCCTATGTGGTAGTTCATGGGTACAGAGTTTTTACCAAAGGGGATGACACTGCACTTTTTGGCATTGAGCTTGAGGCCATGGCTCTGACACCAGGCATCTGTCTCAGCAAGGCCCTTCTGTAGGATGTCCACATCATTTGGGGACTTGACTATGGCTCCTAGTTTGTAGTCATCTGCGAACTTCATTAGCCAGAGGCCTTCTGTATTAGCCTGTACTTCAGAGAAGTAGATACCAAACAGGAGAGGTCCCAGGACGGAACCCTGTGGTACTTCACTTGTCACTGCTTTGAGGTCAGATTTGGAGTCTGCAACTTTTACAGTGTGGGTTCTATCAGTGAGCCAGTTGGCAACCCATCTTGTGACATAGGGATTTATGCCTAGTTTAGTGAGTTTAGCTATAATTCCAGAATGGGGGATGATGCTGAAAGCCTTGGCGAGGTCAAGATAGGCTGTGTGAACCACAGTACCCTCATCTACAGCTTTGGTGACTGCCTCAAAGAAGTCGATCAGGTTCAGGAGGCATGATCTGCCTTTCACAAATGCGAACTGGGTGGGATCCAGAGTTTGGAGGTTACCAATGTCTTTGTTTATGAATTCCATGATGATACATTCCATGGCCTTGCAGACCAGGCTCGTCAGGCTAATAGGTCGATAGTTCCCGGGATCAGTGGTGGCTCCCCTTTTGTGGAGTGGGATAACTGTTGCTGTGCACCATTCAGTGGGCACAAAGCCTGATGCGAGGCTATTATTGAACATGGTGCTTAAGTGGGGAGCCAGTTTGTCCTGTAGTTCGTGTAAAACACAATCTGGGATGTTGTCTGGTCCCATGGATGCTGTTTTTTGGCTTTAGTTTTAGTTTTTTTGTGTAGTTGTAATTACAGGGACTCTGCATTCTTCCTGTATAGATATGGGCCCTTTAGGGGGTGGGGGTGGGGTAAAGTTAGCACTGAACTTATCTGCCAGGATGTTGGCAGCATCAGTTGGTCCTGTAATTTTTGTGCGGTTGTGCTGTAACTCAGAGCAGATCTGGGTGTTGCCATCGAGATTCTTGACATAGCTATAGAATGCTTTGTGGTTGTCCTTAGAATTAGTGGTGATTTTGTTTTCGTAGCTAGCTTTGGAGGATCTTATAAGAGATCTCAGCTTCTTACTGAGGCTGACCAGGGAGCTCCTCCACTCATGGGATTTTACTCTCTTTTGCAGCAGTTTCTTCCTTCTGTTGTACAGTTTGTTTATGGCAGGGGACTACTAGATTGGCTTCCTTTTTTTGGAGGATAGCGTCTTGGTTCTGTTTGGGACAGCATGATCCATGCACTCATGTAAGTGCTTATAGAGTGCATTTGTGTAGGATTCAGCAGTTGTAACTGTATTGTCCATCTGCATGGGTGTCATGAATTTCACCACTTCTGTCTTAAGAAGCATGAAGTTGGCTTTGGAGAAATTTTTTACTGTGGTTTCCTTAATGGGGGGTGGGATTTGGATATCAAGGGTGATTAGTTTATGGTCAGATCGGACCAACGAGGAGTTGACTTCAGGTGTGGAACACCAGTCACTCATGTTGGTAATGACTAGTTCTAGGATATTGTTGCCCCTGGTGGGGGTGTGGATAAGTTGATCCAGGGCATTGGAGTTTATGAATTCCAGAAAGGGTTGAGCTAAGGAGTTGGTAGATGAGTAGTTTTTCCCAGTTAATAATGGGGTACTTGAAGTCACCCATTATTAGGGTATTTGGTTGAACCCTAATATTTTCCAGCACATCAAGAAAAGAGGAGTGGGAATCCTGAGGCATGGTGGGGGATCTGTAGCAAGCTACAATTTGGATTGCAGTTTTGCCAAGAGTCAGTTGCACTTGGAAAACCTCGGATGCATTATGCTGAGCAACTAGCCTGGAGGTGTGGATATCCTTAATGAATATGGACACACCTCTGCCTTTGGTGTTTCGGTCCAGGTTACATGGCCGAAAAGTGTGGTATGAGTTATAGCCTGGCAGTACAGGGGTGCTCTCTGGAGCCTTGATCCAGGTCTCAGTCACTGCACAGATATCGATGTTCTCCATTTTAAGGAGTACCTCAAGTGAGTGCATTTTGAGATTTAGACTTCTAGCATTGAGTAGCATTACCCTCAGTTTTTGCTTGCCTGTTCCTGTTACAGTGGTGAATTTGTCATTTGAACCTTGCCTAAAAAGGCACTATAGGGGCAGCAAGAGCCATAGCCAGTATCTGGAATCCAAGGGGTGACAGGTGCAGGCCATCTGTGGCAAAGCATCGTGGTCTGTTGACCATGTCATCCCATGCAGACAGATACTGGATCGCCTTAGAATGACACCAGAAGCTTAGCCAATTGCTGAAGTTAATAATTTTGTCCTTGTACTGCAGTATCATTCTGGCAATGGCAGAATGCTACTCAG